>NW_026441579.1:63109-81306 GCF_025612915.1 Magallana angulata
GCTGTCAAGTTTTACTATTGCATGGAGGCACTGTAGCTCCCAGGTCGTCCATCTGAATTTTTTCAGACCGGGAGCTACAGACCTGCAGCTAGCTAGTTCACAAGTGGCTGTAAAGCTGTATTATAAAAGTTCTTTAAAAAATTTTTATCAACCAACTTCACAAAGTGAGTCTGTATTGAACCAACATTCAGGACGTCATACTCATATCCCGTAATAATTGCTTGAAATAATAAAAAAAAAATGCCAATTTTTACCTTCATGATAGGCTTTTTTCCCTATATATTGCCGACAATGCAAAGAAACATTTCTTAAACTAGAGCAGAGCTCGTGGCAAACCCACGAGTAGGTCTTCCGTTGTTGCTGCGAGTTGAAAATGTATGTGATATGGTGTCAATAAATTATAATGACTAAACTTTCAGTTCTGCTTTTGTTATAAAAATGTGTTGTGATTGAAAGCCTGTATATAAAACATGTTTTGAAAAAGAAAGAAAGAAAATGTTTTAGGAAAAATATCTGTCGAACACAGTTTATGCAATCGTTTCAAACATTCTTTAAAAAATGAGATGTTTAATGGCTTGTAAATTTTCAGAGGGTAGCAAGCATTGTTACATGTACTCATGATTCATGTCGGGAATTGTGTTTTTTAGGAGTTGATTTTAATCAACTCTCCTATGCAGTTACTCTAGCAAACTGAAACTTTGTGTTTGCACCTAAGCACAAATCATCGCAGCTGACAAGACTTAGTTCTTGAAAATAATCGATAAATTCGATGTTATGTACGCTGAAGCATTTTTTAAAGGAAACTTATAAATACCTTGGAAATAGTCAGATTTTAAATGGTACGAACAATTAGAAGTTTTTTTATAGTCGTGTGTATTCCTACGCCAGAGTTTAATATAAAGTCTCGTTTAACCATCGGCTGTGTCCTTACATCTCCGGCAAGTAGAGAGTCAGTCTATATTTAGAGGTCGCATCATCAAGCTATCATGTGACCTGGTATCTTTTACTTGTCGGAGATTAACGGAGACAGTCGAGCATCTGGTTGAACGAGACTAGAGTTCATTATTGGTTGGATCCATACAATTTTTGAAATATTTGGAATACCAAAACATAGTTTGATGAATTCAGTTCTATTTTAAAATATTGCACAAAATGATTCATTAGAGGTTTTCTCGAAATTCTTATCGGAAAAGTCAGAGAATTCATACTATAAAAATGTACATAATTCAAATGCAGATTATAAACTACTTTCTCCATTCGGAAGTACTCGGGATACCTCGTGCAATTTTTTAACGTTATCATCCGGGCTTGTTAATGGCTGATGCAATGCAAAATCCCCGTAGACTTTCAATATTGGGATGTGTATTGAAACCTGAAGCGGTAGAGGGGGCGTTTCAACACATATAATCTGGACATTTTTCATATAAGTGGATGAACTTAGTTTGAGCAAAAAGGTATTTACTATTATTGAAATATCAAGCAAAAAGTGGTGGAAGAAAAAACTTGGGACATAGTATAGTATATCTTATAAATTCATGAAACTTTGAAGTGTTTTGAAATTCTTTAACCAGGGAACAACAATGTCTATATCTAGATCAGTAATAGGATAAGGTAATGTCAAACATCGAAGACTGTACAAATATTTAAGAAACTGTTTTTATTACAAGTGTTACCGTTAATACTGTAGACGTACTTTAGTCCGCGTGGTATTAATTTACGCTAAGAACGCGGGCACAAATTTTCCGCGGAATTTTTTCCCAGTGTACTTAAAGTGCATTTTGGAATGAAATTTTGAAATTACATTACATGAATAAAGATAATCAGAAGTTTCTTCGTTATATAACACTTGCATATACGTGTACCCAATGTATATCATTTTTATCTATGCAAACTGTCAACAAATTTGTATTTATTGAGAATTCACATAATAAATAATTTAATCTCCTAAAGATTTGAATTTTCTGTAAATTTACTTGCATGAAATTTAAACTTTTCCCAGCTTGAGATAACGGCACGTGTCAGACGACAAATAGCCCCAAGCGGGTCTGTCTTTCAATGTGTTACAGAATTTTATGCTCCGTGTAATTATATTTTGTTTATATTTTTATATATCACTTACCCTGTATATTTTGTGTATATTTTATTCATATCAAATGTTATTTTAATAATGTTATGTTCTTAATTTGTAGATAAATTATTTTATATATACGTTTTTAAAATAGAAAAAAAAAGAAAAAAAAGGGAATATTCAAATGTCACAATAATGATTTTACTTAATAATTAGTTAATATTATTTCTTATGTCGAAATCTTTAATTACTTATTTCTTTAATTTTCAAATTAACGTCAATTGTTAAATAAGCCTCACAGGACCGCTTAGTATTTTAATTACATAATTCAACCTGTTTTGACATCTTACCTGGCACCTGTGAGCGTTTTAATTACATAATTTGAACAGTGGTTATTAACACTAATTATAATGATTGTTACCTGTTCGTTTAATTTTTATCCACGCCCATAAGTAATTAAATATCCAATTATATTTTATATTTCGGGATTAACTTTATGGGCGTGACTTTGTAATTATCGTCGAAATAAAACCAAAAGGCCAAAAGCAAATTGTCACCTTTGACATTTGCGATCTAAATTAATAAACTTTATATTTTGGCCTTATTTCAATATTTGGTTTTATTTCGAAGGTAAATATATTTTCATTTTATGTTATTTTTAATTGTCAATTTTAAGAACTGTTTATATTGTGAGTTTGACCTTTGACATTTGCGATCTAAATTAATAAACTTTATATTTTGGCCTTATTTCAATATTTGGTTTTATTTCGAAGTCCCCGACGATCCTTTATTCCCCGGTACCTCAGCAAAGCGAGTACACAGGAAAAACCCAGGTAACAAGTGGTGGAGAACCGATTTAACACAGATCCATGGAATTCAAAGACTGGGATGTGAATTCAAACCTGATGTTTCTAAAGGACTATGTGACATTGCTATAAAAGGTCAGTCATTCAGGATGAAGTCAGGAACTGAAAGCTTCACTATGACGAAGTCCTATGGACATACTAGTACTAATATGGATACAGCTCAGGAAATGAGGAATCGAGTTTTTGACCATGGATAGTTACTGTTTTAAACCTATCACATTTTGTATCTTTTTCCATTCAGTCATGCAGTTTTGGAATATTTTTTTTATTACAATGAAATTTAGTTTAGATTAATTTCGAAGTTACTGTCCTTGGCAAAGGTAGGGAAACAAAATATTTTCAGATCAATCTACGTTCATTGCATTAGTTTATTTCTACCTAATATGACCTGATTACTTTGATAATTTCTGTGGTAATAGATCGCCCCATAAACTTCTCTGAGTTACATGTGCCTACCATCAAAATTTATTCTTTCCTACTATGAAATGTCTTTATTTTATACGTCAAACATTTAGTAGATCTTCTACTTTTCATAAGTGCTAGGGTTCTGATCAAACCCATGTAATTGGTTTTTCGTATATAATTCATTCATTCATACTTTGGCATCCTTTCTCAAACTTACCTATTTTCTTTGTAGGCAACATGTTCACCTTAGATTTGTTTTGTCTATGGCTAATATTTACAGTTAAAGAAATCGGTCGGGGTATTGAATATTTGTAATATCCTACATTCATATGTTTCATTCAAGGTTCCCAGTGCGCGAATCATAAGTTTATTTTACAGATTCCCAGTGCGTGAATCATAAATTTCATTCAAGATTCCCAGTGCGTGAATCATAATTGTAAATACAGATTCCAAGTGCGTGAATCAAATTTTCATTCAAGAATCCCAGTGCATGATTCATTGTTCATTTTCAGAATCCCAGTGCGTGATTCCTTATTCTAAATGCGTGATTAGTATTATGTCACGATGAATTACAAGTGTGTAAATTAATTGAGCACTCGTAATTCTGTTTTTCCAGCTTGTGATTATTATGTTACTAAATTTCGCTTCATATCCCCAATGTGTGGATCATACTTTCATATGCGTGAACTGTAGTTGTATTTTGATTTTCCAGTGCGTAAAGTAATTTAGAATTTGTAACATCGTTTTTGGTTCCTTTCATGCGTCAAGTGACAGTAACTATAGATTTAATCTCGACATTTAAATTCATCTTTAATTCCTATGTTCTTCTTAAGCTATATTCCTATTCTTTTAAAAGTTGATTACAAGTTTTATTTTCCATATCTAATCATATTGTTTTAATACATGATAATGCAAATCAATCATCGTGTTTATAGTACTTCGGTAGTCCTTTTTAATATGAATTATAATCGTGTTATTCTGTACTTGTCAATTTCACACGGAAGCGTTGAAGCAAAATATTTAACGGACATTATCGTGGCTTCCAATGCCTGATTTCCAATGGACAATTCGTTTATATAATAAACTACACGTGTGTCAAGAACTGTGCGATATGTTTCGAAGAAACTTTTTAAATGTGATTGTGATGGACATTCGCCATACAATGGCTAATAACAGTGTTTCACTTGAAGTATTTCTTCATATATATTCAGTGACGATTAATTTATTTCAATTCATGATATTATACTTTTCATTCAATATTTATACTAGTATTCATGTTTCAGAGTCGACTATTCCTTGGATTGCACATCGGAATTTCTATTGATGTGTATATCCCTTTTAGACATATGATGTTTTATTCTTTAATATGTCACATAATATGCTCTGCTCATTTATTTCCTTGTTTGTAAATATTGTGATGCCAGGAGGCATCAATTTGTTCGAGCAGGGGGAGCATTGTTACAGAATTTTATGCTCCGTGTAATTATATTTTGTTTATATTTTTATATATCACTTACCCTGTATATTTTGTGTATATTTTATTCATATCAAATGTTATTTTAATAATGTTATGTTCTTAATTTGTAGATAAATTATTTTATATATACGTTTTTAAAATAGAAAAAAAAGAAAAAAAAGGGAATATTCAAATGTCACAATAATGATTTTACTTAATAATTAGTTAATATTATTTCTTATGTCGAAATCTTTAATTACTTATTTCTTTAATTTTCAAATTAACGTCAATTGTTAAATAAGCCTCACAGGACCGCTTAGTATTTTAATTACGTAATTCAACCTGTTTTGACATCTTACCTGGCACCTGTGAGCGTTTTAATTACATAATTTGAACAGTGGTTATTAACACTAATTATAATGATTGTTACCTGTTCGTTTAATTTTTATCCACGCCCATAAGTAATTAAATATCCAATTATATTTTATATTTCGGGATTAACTTTATGGGCGTGACTTTGTAATTATCGTCGAAATAAAACCAAAAGGCCAAAAGCAAATTGTCACCTTTGACATTTGCGATCTAAATTAATAAACTTTATATTTTGGCCTTATTTCAATATTTGGTTTTATTTCGAAGGTAAATATATTTTCATTTTATGTTATTTTTAATTGTCAATTTTAAGAACTGTTTATATTGTGAGTTTGACCTTTGACATTTGCGATCTAAATTAATAAACTTTATATTTTGGCCTTATTTCAATATTTGGTTTTATTTCGAAGTCCCCGACGATCCTTTATTCCCCGGTACCTCAGCAAAGCGAGTACACAGGAAAAACCCTGGTAACAAATGACCCAATTAACTACACGCAAAGACCCGTGTTTTTACTGCAATTTTTAGATCCCTTTGTGCTCTGACTTTTAATTGATAAAACTGATCAACTCATAATTTAAACGATATGTGAACCCATAAATTGACAGTCAATAAAGATCACAAGACGATTTTGGCCAGCGTCGGAACATCTATACGGCTAACTAATGACTACCGACCAGTGCACAACCAATAATGTCTGTTCACTGTGAACAGTTCTTACAATTTAAGTCCAAAGTTGGACAAATTCTAGGCAATGAAAATCGCTCAGAACTAAATTTAATAATAATTATTCAAATGATTTTTTTTCATTCAAAGAATCCGCGTAAATATTTACCCGCGGATTAAATTGATATTGTGATTCAGCGGAATTATGACCCCGTGGAAAAAAATACGTCTACAGTAATCAAATCAAAGTTTGCCGAATCTTCCTGGAATTAAACATAGGTTGTAAATTTACTTTGTATAAAAACTTTCTTCATGGTTACTCAGTGTGAAACATTCTTTACCTTAGACGTTTTACTTTTCCACTAAGCATCCGCCTTCGTTGCCTTTCCTTAACACTACATCTAAATTCATCATGTTCATAAGTGATCATTCGTTCGCATTTCAAAATACTTAATGTCCGTATTCTCGGACTCCATGCTAGGAAATTTAGTTGGATATAAGCTACGTCATTCTTATCCATGTGCATGTTGTCGACTGCGTGCGGCTAAAGAAATTTTCACAATCGTTTTTAAAACGCTTTAAAGTTATACAATATAGGATATACATGTAATTTTTATACACAGACCTTAATTAATTTGTTTGCAAGTTTGTAACTAATGATTATTTCTTTATCGGCACCACTTATAATTTACTCAATTCACCCTCTCTCATTTCTTTCTCTCATTCAAGTCATGAGCGGCAATGTCTTAACTCCGCCCAGCTACGATCTGATTGGACAAAGGTCGGTCAAAACATTAGGTAGAAACTTTTCTGGAGTAAACCCCTATTAAGGTGGCTCTATACACCACTTTTTGATGACGCAGTACACAAAAAAGTAAATCTGGAAACATGCATTTCCGGTACTGGCTGATTTAAACTGAGGTGAATTGTATGGGAACCGTTATTTTGAAAAATTTGTTAAATGGATAGATTTAATTTGATAATTGGAAAATTCATTACTTACAAGTAATGTGGTATGGGACACCTTCACTTTGTATGGTATTATTTATCGAAATAAACAATAAAATCAAATATAAATTTTTAAAGAGTTTCTTTAGCATCATCGATATGTTACATCGTAGCGCAGTGGGTTAGTGGGTTCACTACAATCCAGTAGGTCATGAGTTCGATTCCCGTTGAGAACAATAAAATTTTTAACTTTCCAAAAATTTCTAAAACGTATTTTTTGGTTGAATACCGTGAAAGAAAATTCTAAACAGGTGAAAATATTTCAATTATAATATACTTTAATGCACATTAATATCGACACCTAACGGGGATGCGAGGGTTGCTTTGAATTTCTCTCAGTTGGGATACATAAATCCTATTAGCCTAGTCAATGTTCCCCTTTATTTATTTGACTTAGTTTTGCATTAAAGCGAATATATTCACTTATACAGGGCAAAGTCTATAATGAAATATGTATGTATTTATCATTCCAACATTATATTTAGGAAATTTTCTTCAACTCAGAAATGAAAAGTCCCCAAGGTGTTTGGGCCTTGGGACTTAGGAAGGATAACCCTTACATGAGGAACTTTCATACCAAATAAAATTTAAAATATTTTTTGTGTTTATTTGCAATGGTTTTCATTCAATTTTTTTATGTCACATTTATTAAAATACACTTTCTTATAACATCAAGCAACTTTTTCAGATGATTTGTCAACAGAGTAAGAAAATATGAAAAAATCTGTTTTGAGGAAATACTAAAAAAAATTGCAATAATAACATTTTTGAATGTTAGGAAGTGTTATATTTTTTTTATGTGTCCGAAGGTAATATCCATCATATGACAAAATAATATCTCTCAATTTGTTGATAGCTGTCTTTTTAAAAAATATTTTACAAAAACACGAAAAAACATTAAAAATTTCTTTAAAAATACCTATAGTATCCCTATCGTCATTTTAATATTTGATAAGTATATGTTTTGTGGTCTTCTATTGAAAATTGGAATAAACTGTGGGTGTATAGAGCCACCTTAAACGCTTCAGTGTACTTCGCTGTAACTTAAACGATCATGTTTTGATAAGCATATATATATTTTTTAATTTATTTACATCGATAACTCTTACTGAGACCATTCGACTTTGTACAAGCAGCACACATAATTTCGGACATCGGGTGTCTCCTGCACCTGGCTGAACCTGTCAATCAAACTCTGTGTATTTGTTTTCATTGGGTGGTCAAGCGTCTCTTTTTTTGTCAATAGCCAATGGAAAATTAATGACTTCAATGTAATCGGAATCAGTATTTGATGAAGCATCCATTTGAATGACAAACAATTTATTAATTATCTGAAAATTATTTAAACCACTGTTAACGGAAAACCAAGAGTCTCAGAAGTAATTAACACACATGGATTTGCCTACAATGTACACAGTCATGCAATTACTAGTAATTATTATGGGAATCTTTACGCATGGTTCTTAATTCGAACAGATTATAATAATCTATACACTGTACACTGTTACACATGTACGAAGCGCCGGTAATATATACGAATATTGAGTCAAAAAATTAAATCATTTTTATTTCTTGTTCTTTTCAATACAATGTGAAATTACTTTCAGAAAATATTCCGAAATACTAATTACAACTTTCTTTTTTTTTGTAATCATTTGAATTTTTTCTGAGGTACATATACATATATGTACTTAACATACTTATTTACGCGCGAATGATACGACATAGGTAAAAAAATAATCGGTTGTTCGTAGAATTTAATTGAATTTAATTTTAAATATTTTTGAACATTATCAATGTAAATAATATCAGGTGTATTTACTGTTTGTGTTTTTAAATCGTAATCTCTGAAACCAATAAAAATACTAATGTTAGCAGAAAAATCAAATCCCGCCGAATACTGAAAAACCGATTTCAGTTTGCAATCATACGTATTTTATTTTTGGTATTGACTATTGAGTTACGGTCTGGATGATTTTATTATTCATTATTTTATGTAAAAGCACCATTCCAACTGTTACTCAATTATATAAGGGGCTATATATGTTCCGAGCTGTGTGCGCTGAAGCGACACAAGATTCTCGGTCGCACGTGGCGATTGAATTTACACAGACTGACCGAATAAACAAACGGGTGGGAAAGTGAAACAAAATGTTACACATGAGAAGAAGCCACCAAAAATGATTTTCGATAGATCTTGATATCGTTTTGACAATTAAAAAATTCCAGCGCGAGCTCCTGTAAGCGGGGGGGGGGGGGGGGGGGGGAGGGGGGCAGCAATGAGTTCGCTTCTACAAAGAAACGCACGACCATGTAGAAAAACTACAGAAGTGATAAATATGTGACCGATAGAATCTAATCTAAAGTTGTTTAAAATTCATGTGAAATTTAAAAAAAAATTCATCGAATGCCTCAATTCAGGACATTTTTTTATCGTGCTAACACCTACCGCAAACATGTTACATGGAACTTTGATTATAATTTGATTTTTAAACTACCTTGTACGCTATCTATAGATCAATGCTTAATCAACTGTACAAGTTGACGAGTATCCCATTCGATTGTAAACAATCCATTAAAACCTGCAAGGGACTTATTCATGTACATTCGTCATATATCTCCTACTGCTGAATTCATTTGGTTGCTCATCTTTGTATGCCTATACTGATTGTGATATATGCTGTGGCTTAGATTGTATTGTAACTAACTTTATTCGTCCAACAATTCACTCCGTATGTCCGAGTCACAGAAAAGAGCACTACAAGATCTCTCTAAATCTTTTATTGAGGTCGATCGATCACCCAAAAAATCAAAAGAAGGTTCCCTTCACGAAAGTGATCTGAACACAACACCTGCTGGTCAACCATCACCTCCAACGCCCATAGGCATGTCAACACCAGCTGATCCAAACCTTCAGTTAGATCCGAGCACCCATGGTCAGTCCTCCCACCCACAATATGTAACCATCTCGGCAGATGACATAAAAAGAATAGCAAAGGCGGTCAGAGAGGCCATCAAAGACTCTCTCCGCGATGAAATTTCTAACATGATTGAGGAAAAGACTGAGCCATTCTAAACGAAATCGAACAACTTCAAAGAGATAACATGAATCTACGTAGAGATCTAGACGAGCTTGAGCAGTATGGTCGACGTCCGCTCATAAGATTATCCGGCATTCCTGAATCTAGTTCAGAAGATACTAAGGCCCAAATACTTGACGCGACTTCCAAGGCAAAGATTAAACTTTCTCCCGACGAGATTGTAAACTCACACCGCGTTGGACACCCAAAGAGACAAAGAGCTGGACCCCGTCAAATTATCGCGAGACTCAACTCGGTCGATACCAAATTCCGCATCTTACGCAGTTCCAAGTTATTCCAGAACAACGTTCAAACCAAGGGAATTTCGGTAAGCGAAAACCTCACAAAGTATAGAGACAAACTACTGTATCTGTGCAGGCAGTTATGTCGCAACGGTGAGCTGAAGAAGGCATGGTCATCAAATGGGAAGATCTCCGTCAGGGACAACTCTGATAGAGTACACCACATACGCACGGAATCGGACCTTGTCCCATTCGGCCACGTACCGCCCACCACGAGTTGTAGTCTGGGCCACACCCGTCCGAATTGGTACCAAATTCGACCATCAATATACCTAATCCAATGTTACTGAGTTGTGTATTATAACAATATGTGAACTCATTTCATTATCGCATCATTTACATATATAACACAATATATAACCCTAATGAATACAGCATACTGATATTTGATTATATGTTATATATACTTCCACATTCATATACACTCTTGTTCCATGCGCAAACCTCTCCATGGTGTTTTTGTATATATTTCACACAGAGACTTTCTCTGTTTGTGAATATGATTAAGTTGGGGAATAGCTTGGTAGGATGCCACTCGGCTTTCTACTGGTTGCTAATGGAAAAGAGAAACAATTCCGTAAAATTAAAACAAGTTCTTTATTCTTTAGACGTCGGATGGAAAGTGAATTAAAACAAAAACATATTTCGAAACACCCTGTAGTAAAACACCGCAATACGAGAAAGCGAGCTCGTTTTTACGCTTATAATCTAAGGATCGATAATTCCGCATATATTACTTAGCTGACGAATTTCTACCGATTCTTAAATTCACCTTCTCGCACTGAAGAGTTCACTACAGGTTTACAATAATTACGCGGCGAATTCAAACTTTATAAAAACAGCATTTAACAGCATAGAAATTCAATAATAAAAATCACACATTTAAACGAAATGAAGCAAAATTATGAATCATGGCATAATAAACAATGACGCGAAAATTCTTTTATAGAAATGAAAACTAAAATTCTGGAATGACAAATTCATAGTTCCGCCGAATAATAAGAAATATATAGTTAATCAATGTTCTTAAGTATTTTAAACAAAACAAACTAAAATTTATCAAAATTAGCAACAGAAAAAAAAAAATAATAAAATAATATAATGAAAACCTTAAATACTGAAAATAGATAACATTTCATTCAAGCTTACCTAATGGAAAAGAGAAACAATTCCGTAAAATTAAAACAAGTTCTTTATTCTTTAGACGTCGGATGGAAAGTGAATTAAGTAAATTCACCAACCATCCGGCTTAATTTGGAATTGCTCTCATTGACCAATCAGGATACTTGATTTAAATGCTAGCGGGCTAATTTCACAGAATTTCTTCTACGAGCTGACACTGATTACTAAAGGCCAAAAAGGTGATATAGTCAATTAGATGAATTTCGATGTACGTATGATAACAAAGAGAAGATTAAGTAAAGCCGAAATGAGTAAATAAGTTTTCTGACGTAATGAAAATAGAATAATCTTCGCGAGTCGCTAAAGTGTCGCTCTGATAACACAAAGAATTTATCTTCAAAGGTTTGCCTGAACGAGGAATTTGTCAGTTTATTTAACAAATTAACTTATTGTCCGCCAATCTGTCGTAACTAAATAATTTCCAGAAAAGTGTCAAATTGTTTAGATGCCATGGTTATACAATTAAAAAGTAAAACGCTACCAATAAATTTCCTCGATTAAGAAATAAAGTTTAACTGTTAACAGTGAGAAAAAAACAAAGCATTTAAAATAAGTAAAATTTAAATGATTTTGAAATAAAAATTGTAACTCTAAAATGCTAAAAATAGAAAAATTAACTTGTGCTGAGTTAACACTCAGAAATTATAACCTGTTACATTAAAGTTTTAAAATTCAGAGAATTTAAAACTATCTATAACAATTTCTTGTTATAGATAGTTTTAAATTCTCTGAATTTTAAAACTTTAATGTAACATATATATTTTGCTTTTTTGCAATCTCCTGTCACTTACAATTACTTTTTAACAGTTCAAAGGATGTGTTTTTTGTACATGCTGATCACGCTTACTGTGTTCTTGTTTACCTGTTAAAACCTGCTCTGGTTCGTTCCAATATGTATGTACGTATAAAATACCACCCACCTATCACCTAGATGGGAGTTGATATATCTTCTTACCGAGCCAGAGTAGGTCTTTTTTACTGTATTTGTATCCGTACTAAACATAATTTAAGTCTTATTGATATTATTTGCATTAATATTATGCTGCAAAACGGTATTTGTTCGCTACCAGCCGTGCTGTTAACCCATATGTTTTATGGAATTAGTACACACAAGGACATGAGCGTCCTAATGAAATCATCGCCCCGCAATGTTAAAACTCACTCAAATACATGTATATTTTCTAGCCAACACTCTGTCTCAGTCTCTTTTATATTCAACGCTTTGTTGTGTTTATTATATATTTTCTGTTTGAATATACTGTCTGGGGATATCGAAACTAACCCTGGCCCTTCACCCACTGAACATCTTGATCACTACTCGGATTCCTCGAGTTTTACCTCCCATAGCTCAACATTTTCTGCAACTTCTTTTTCTTTTGTTCATTTAAATGTACAAAGTATAATCCCTAAGCTTGATTTGTTAGAAACTGAACTATTCAACCACAGCATTTTATCATTCACAGAAACTTGGCTTGCAGACAACCTAGTGAACTCTGAAATACATCTAACAAACTTTCAGCCCCCATTCTGTTACTGCAGAAACACAGGTACCCTAGGCGGTGGAGTAGCTGTATATGTCAAAGATCACATATTTGCCAAACGTAGAGCTGATCTTGAAATCCCTACGGTTGAATGCGTTTGGATTGAATTTGTAGTCCAAGGACAAAAATACCTTTACGGCACATTCTATCGTCCACCTAACTCGCCTGCCTCTTTGTGGGATGACATTGAATTGTCGCTTGATCTTGCCTACAACACTAATATAACAAACATCATAATTACAGGTGACTTCAACGCAAACCTATTTGTTTCCAATAGTAATTCGAACCGTTTACAAGACATTTTTCGCTTGTATGGTATGTCGCAGTGTTTAACTGAACCTACACACTTCACCGAACATTCTTCTTCCCTACTAGATATTATCGCTATCAGCAGTCCAAATATACTTGCCAAATCCTCTGTCGGAGAAAACTTCTTGGGCCAATATTCTCGCTATCACTGTCCCATTTATGGTCTTCTTAGTAAACCGCTCTCTTCTTCAACATGCTTTCGGCGAGACATATGGCTATTCAACCACGGTAATTACCATGAATACCGTGAAAGATTAAATTCAATTGACTGGGATGAAATACTGCTGGAATTAGACATAGACGCTTGTATTGAGAAAATCAATCAAATTGTCATTCACGAGGCTAAAATGTGTATCCCATACAAGACGGTAGTCATAAGACGTCATGACCCTCCTTGGTTCTCAAACTCTCTAAGAAAATTAATTCGGAAACGGAAACGCCAACATTCTAAAGCGAAATGTTCCAACGATCAACAAGATTGGGCCAAATTCAGAGTTATAAGAAACCATACCGTCAATGTCATACGCAATGCAAAGAACGATTATTTTAAAAAATTATCAACCGATATCAATAATTGTAAGGGTTCGCAAAAATGGTGGAAGTTAATTGGAAGATTAACTAAATCAAAGTCTAAAACTGGAATACCTCCCATCATCGACAATGAGCAAGTATATGAAAATGATACGGACAAAGCTAATCTATTCAATTCTTTCTTTTGTAAACAGTCTAACATAGATGATTCGTTAGCTGTGTTGCCTCCCTTACATAACAATTTTACACCTATTGAATTCCTCTCTTCTCTTGTCATAACTGATGAAGACGTAAAGAAAATGCTGATCCATCTTGACACAAGTAAAGCTTGCGGTCCTGATCTCATGAATCCAAGGCTCCTCAAAGAAGCTGCGTCTATTCTGTGCTATCCTTTAACTAAGCTTTTCAATAAATCTCTCAGTACTCCTTATTTTCCAGCCCCTTGGAAAATGGCCCACGTCATTCCTATTCATAAAAAAGGAAATACCAACGACTTAACCAACTATCGTCCAATCTCCCTTCTTTCTATTACTGGCAAAATTTTAGAACGATGTGTCTACAATCTGATTTACGAATATTTTCAGAAATTCAATATCATTTGTGAAAATCAATCAGGCTTCAGACCTGGTGATTCCACAGTAAATCAATTAATAGATATCACCAATGACATAGGCAAAGCTCTTGACTCCGGAAAAGAAATCAGAGTTGTATTTTGTGATATTAGCAAAGCTTTTGACAGAGTATGGCACAGAGGCCTACTGTACAAACTTGCAAAAGCGGGGATATCTGGTTCATTATTAAAGTGGTTTGAAAGTTATTTGAACAACAGAAAACAACGAGTAGTTCTCAATTCGGAAAAGTCAGACTGGGGTTATATAAACTCCGGTGTGCCACAAGGATCTATATTAGGGCCTTTACTCTTTCTAGTTTATATTAACGATATTGTTTCCGATATTAAATCATCTATTAGACTGTTTGCCGATGACACAACGCTATACGTTATTGTTGATGACCCTAGGTCAGCTGGACATGTTCTTAACAGTGACTTAGAAAAAATCAATATATGGGCTAAACAATGGCTTGTTACCTTCAACCCAACCAAAACCGAGTCTCTCCTCATAACTAACAAAAAACACAGGAATCAACATCCGAATTTATACTTTAATGGAAGTCTAATACAAGAAGTGTCTACGCATAAACATCTTGGATTAAACTTCTCAAACAACGGACAGTGGGCAATGCACATAGATGATATAGTTAGAAAAGCCTCCTCGCGTCTACAAATCTTAAGAAAACACAAGTATGAGCTTAATCGTAAATCATTAGAAACTCTTTATTTTTCGTACATTCGACCAATTCTTGAGTATGCCGACGTCATCTGGGATAATACTACAGCTGAACTAGCACAAAAGGTAGAACACATTAATATTGAAGCAGCCAGAATCATCACAGGAGCAACTAAGTTAATCAGCATCCAAGATCTCTATACAGAAACGGGATGGGAAACCCTTCAAAGTAGGCGTCGCAACCATAAGATTTTGCAGTATCACAAAATAGTTCACGGTTTCGCACCACCTTACCTCACCAGCCTAATCCCCCCGAGAGGTAGCGATACTCACAATTATCCTACAAGAAATGCAGAACGTATCACTCAGGTCAAATGCAACACAATGTACTACCAAAACTCATTTCTTTCATCAACAACCAAACTCTGGAATAATCTCTCTTCTGCCACGAAACAAAATCCTTCCCTATCAAACTTAAAGCGCATACTGCATACCAAAAACATAATTCCCAACTACTATTACTTCGGTCACCGTAGAGAACAGATTCTTCATACCAGGCTTAGACTAAAATGCAGCACTTTAAAGCATCACCTTTTCAGTCGCATTATAGTTAATAACCCACTCTGCACATGCGGTAAACCCGAAACTAACGAACACTATCTTCTTGAATGCCCCCTATATACCAATGCAAGAATGTTGCACCTGGATACTATACCTTTCCAAACTGACGTCTACATATTACTATATGGGGATACAAATCTTTCTTCAGCAAATAATGAAACAATTTTCAAAGCAGTTCACAAATTTATTTCAGCATCAAAACGTTTTCAAACATAAACATTTCTCACACATCCTACATCTTTCCTATTATCTTACTCACCCTGCATCTTATTTTTTTCCCATAACATATTTTTTTCATACACATTATTTGTTTAGACGTAAATTTTTCGTAAACGTGATTACAAAGACATTCCAACCTGGGCACTTCAGTGATTTATAATTTGTAAATTATATTTAAGGAAACGGATTAATATAAGTGTTTACTTGTTTCCGAATCCTTGCCTAATTAAGCATCATTGTATATATGTTGTACGTTGTATTCATAATAAACTATGGTTTACACTAAGTTTAATGAATTTATCTTTTCATCTTAAACGAATATAATAGTTGAAAACATAATGAAATATAGTTGTGTCCGTGCAAAATATGAAACATGAACGCGTGATATAAGGTATATGTAGAAGAACACGAACCGACCGCGGATTACTTGTCCACTCGCGCTGGTTCTCCTCAGCCATGTGCGAGGGACGATCATCATTTAAAGGTTTACTATTTGTGTGTGTGAAGGGGGGGGGGGTTAAAAAATTATTTGTGCAGTTTTTAAAATATTTTACATAAACAAACTAACCATTAATTTATGTCTTACGATGTTTACGATTTGTGGTAATATCGCTCATTAATATTCATTTACACTCAAATGTTCAATTGAATAAATACAAGATGGACAAACTTTTATAGCATTAAATAATACAGTTCCTGTTTTTACGGCTATATTAACTCAAACACGTTCATATGCATGTAAGTGTGCGTCGCGGTGTGAGAATCTTGTGTATTAAATAACCGCTTAATTACCGCTAGGTAGTGCAGCCGTGGCTGATCTCATCGGCCGTGGGCGAAGGATATATTACGTAAAGGTACATGTACAACGCACAGACAGGCACAGCTCAGAACCCAGGAAGATTTGAAAAGTTTGCAGTATAATGACCATACTCTATCAAATAAAAGTTATTTATTTTAAACTTAAAACCCACAATTGATCTGTGTCCATTATTGCTTTAGATTGAGAATGACATTGCTTTTATCAATTAACTGAACGATTTCTTAATTGACACCCAATCGTTTAATCCATAGAAAAATTATGTGTAATCAAAACGAAAGCAATTCTTGAGTTCGCGGCTATATAAACTCATACATGTATATGAGAGACACAGCTCTCGTGTATTAGATAACCGCTGACCGCTAGGTAGTCCAGCCGCGAGCATGGTGACCGATTTTCTCGGCCGCGGGCGAGGGAGAGCTTACGTAATGGTACACACACACACACAGAGCTCTGATTCAAGGTAGATTTTAAATGCATGGAGTTAATAAATAAAATGTAATGCATAGAATTGTTTAATTCCATATTTTGTGGTTTAATAGAAAAGAAAAAGAATGTTTTGTTTTCCAATTGCCGTTTTTAATGATTGTGCACTATAAGAACTTAACAACAATGACTTAAACTCCTTAAAAAAAAAGCATGTACTCCAACAACAACAACAAAATTCTTATAAATTAATGCCTCTTGTATAAACCAGCATACTTTCTGCGGCAACTTTATGCTAGTTGTACGCACAAAGACTTTCGTTAACTTGTCAAATGAAAACAGGTACATGTCAACATGTAAAGCTTTTTACACTCATACTACACAAATCACTTACAAAATAATATTGTTACAACTTTTATGAGATCCCAACAAACAACTTTTCCAGCGACAGCCATATCAAAATCCTAACCGTTTTTGAGTTATTAAGCAAAAACTTTTAGGAGCTATTGGCCCTTAATTTAAGGGGCCAGCCCTTTTTTATTGGTGTCAAATGAAAGCCCTTGATATGCTGCACAACTTTTATTCTACACGTCTTAACAAAATATTTTTTGTTAAAAAGATATAAAGGAA
Organism: Magallana angulata; assembly: GCF_025612915.1. Lineage (NCBI taxonomy): Eukaryota > Metazoa > Mollusca > Bivalvia > Ostreida > Ostreidae > Magallana > Magallana angulata. The sequence goes on from NW_026441579.1 coordinate 80,895, forward strand.
AATATGTCGAAATTTTTGCACCTTTTTTAATCCTGTTTTTTGACCCCCTACCTTTTCCTAAATAAAAAACGTAATCTAAAAACAAAAACCGATGTGCGCCACTACAATGTCTCTGCTATTCAAATTCGTTGGATTCCCATTCCCTGCTATCATAGTCTCGGAGCCTTTGTCTGGAAACCAAAGGCCCTAAAAAAAATTTAAAAGGGGAATAACTCGTTAACGGGAAGGGAATTCTAACTTTTATGAATTGATGAAGATAGTGTTTTGTAAAGTCCATTAGCCCTGAAAATTTGAGCATAAACCGTTCAGAAATGAGCACGATATGAAGCCTCAAAGTTCGCGTCTAGGAAGAAAAAAAAAAAATCTTCATTATCTTTCCCCGCACAATAATAGAAAGGTCTTCCGTTGGAAA
>NW_026441579.1:81806-112974 GCF_025612915.1 Magallana angulata
TAGGTCGGATTGTATGTCCAGGACATGGCAGAGCGGTTTGGTGTGTCCGTGGGTGCATTCTCTCAGTACTTCACCACCTGGGTTTGCCTACTCTACAAGGAACTTAAGGAGCTGAACCCCTTTCCATCAAGGGATGTTATTCAGAGAAATATGCCGTCATGTTTTAAATCTTTCCCTAATTTAAGAGTTATACTTGATTGTACTGAAATCTTTATTCAAAGATCCAGCAGTTTGGTTAATCAGAATCAGTCATTTTCAAATTACAAGCATCACACTACTTTAAAATTTCTTGTTGGAATCACTCCTTCTGGTGTGATTTCATTTGTTTCAGAGGGCTTTGGTGGAAGAGTTTCAGACCGACAGATGATTGAGCGCACCTGCCTATTAGACCTCATAGAAGAGGGCGATGGGGTGATGGCAGACAAGGGTTTTACCATCAAAGACATGTTAGAGAAAAAGGGATGCACTCTTAATATTCCACCTTTTCGTTCTTCTTCTAATCAGTTTACAACTCAAGAAGTTTTAAATACTCAAGAAATTGCTAAATTAAGAATTCATGTGGAAAGAGCTATTGGCCGCGTCAAAAATTTTCATATATTTGATGGTGTTCTTTCTCTTTCTTTAGTGCCATTATCATCACAGATGTTTTCTGTTTGCTGTTGGATAACAAACCTTGATGTACCTTTGATTGAAAGTTAGGTATGTATAGTCAAACACTTCCTATGCTTGTGTTGATAAACATTATAATAAAAACTAAGTCATTTATGAATTTGATAAAAAGCATAATAGAAATTTATTGTTTAGTGTAAAAGGGTAAAATGTGACTAACAAAAAATTCAACTAATTTTGGCAACATGGCAGAACAAAATTCAACATCAAAGTTAATTCTTTCAACAAAGCAGTTGCTTTGGCTGGCAGCGGTCCATACAACAAAATCTCCCCACGGACATCCCATTATTGCCATTTCCCCTTGGATTTGGGCATAATATTTATGACTTCTCTTTAGTCTAGGCCCTTCATTGGTAATTTCCAAGCAGAACCCAGCTTGTCCTGCTAGCTCATGTACCTGAAAGAGTTCACAAACTTGTTCAATAAATGTGCTTTGAAGATGATAAAAAAGTTGTTGACTCTTGCACAATTTATTTTACCTCTTTATCAGTAATAATTTTTCCAGAGATCGAGTATGGACATTTGATCTCAAGAACCCCTGTTTGGTTCCCCTCGGGCATGGATTTATCATGCACCCAACCATCACTAGATGCTCCTAAAAAGGCATGGGTTGGGTAGATGGTGAGTCCAGATGCCTCCGTTGTTAAATCAGTCACAGCATTTTGCAGTGTCAGGTAGTCCTTGAGAGCCTCCTCTTCCTTGTCTACTCCCCACTGGACTGGTGGAGGTAGTGTCTGGTACCTAGTATGAGATTTTATTTAGCAGAATTATAAACTAATAGCATTTCTTAGTTAAAGATTTTTATACCTGTAAGTTTTATGAAAATGTACCTGTCAAGATTAGAACCATTCACAATCTGGTTCACTAAGGAGACAGGATTTGTTCCAGAGCTTAGAACTGCGCCAAATAAGGAACTAGTTATTCTCCCCTTGTGCAGGTCTCTCCACAGGCTGCATGCCCTCTGTCCTCTTGTTTTCTCCTCAATGTACGAGCTGAGGCTTTCATTGATTGATATTGTCATGGGTACTATGTACAAAAAAGTAATTGAATAATCGTTCTCAGTTTTACTTTTACATTTTTAGACTCTATGTTTACATGTATACAAAACATTTCTTACAGTTCTCATCAGACAGGATCAGAGCTTTCATCGCCTTTTCCCTCGGATCCTCTGTTGACTCTACCTCCACTTCAGATTCAAACTCTGGGCTTTCATCCGGAATATTCCACAAGTGACCCATGCCTTTCAAAAGAATTTATTTATTAAATTTATGTTATGTTTTCAGAGGAGTTTTAGTTTAATTTTTTTTTAAATTGTCCATCATATAATGTGTCAGGGAATTGAAATTATCTGTTGTTGTTATAAATGTATTTTTCTTAATTATATAGTAAAAATTAAATTTTAAACCAAGATCATGTTGGAGTATGTTAACTGACCAGTATTGGGAAATATGCTCTTGAGCAATTTAAGCTGCTCAAGAGAGTGGCAGATATTGAACTTTCTCTGTGTTGGATGACGCGGATCAAAATCCAATTTTCTTCCATCCGTGGTCCTGTGCTCAATCTCACCACTCTCTTGCAGTTTTGGTTTGGCAAAGTTCCACTCCTTGAGGGGCTTAGGGTCCATCTTGATTGGTCTCGGCACGTTCCACATACATTGTTTCGACGTAGCACTATCTGATTTCAAAACCTCATGTAAATGAAGATGGTGCAAATGGAATAGGAGGCCACCAATATGGCTGCAAGATTGGGCTAATCTGTAATGATAATATAAATTATTGATTAATATATAATTATATATTTTTTCATCTCATTAATATTAATGTTATACTTGAACCAATAATTATTCATCAAATTAAATACACATTGTTCAAATGATCCACCAGTAAATTTGCTCAAGACTCCTGCATTGCCTGTATTTTACAGGGTGCTTGATTTGAAAGGGTTTGAAAGCATCAAATGAAATATTTTTATGGAATTTAAATATTTTCTGAGAGAACAGCTGAATGGTAAAAAGCTCCTACCCAATTGGGCATTCACAGTAGGCAAAACACACATTCTGTTTGTCCTCGATGCAAATATACACTTTGTATTTTGCCTTTTTCATGGAAGCAAGACAAAATCCTCTGATATATTCAACAGAATCATCAATCTAGAATAAATGATTTGATAAAATGATTATCAAATAGGCAATACATCATATATATAATACACGCATCTATTCTACAAATTGTTATTGTCTCCTCTTTAGGTCAGATATTTGTAAAAGATAAACAATATGTTTAACTTGTCTAAACTGACATATTAAAATATGTTAAAAATTTGTGGAGCAAGCTTGCAAATGCTCTTATGAAAAAAAAGTTATGTATATTTATGAACTAAATGTATGTGGTTTCTGTGTAGAATAACACTGATATTTTAAAATGATTTTAAATAATCCATGTAAATCCATGGTTTGAAAAATAAAAAATTATACTTTATAATCAGGGATATATTTGCTTACTTGGGCAGCTACAATTTGAGAAATATCTCCTGCCTCAAAATGTTTCACAGCCCTGTCCAAGCCCTTGTAGTTATTAACTTCTTTCCCATCAACTGTACGTCGTAAAATCATGTGATGGTAGATTTGTTGAAAGGAGATCTTGGGCAGGGAATTGGGAGGGATGGCAGAATAAGACGCTAGTTGCAATGGGGGGAGGTTTTCATGACCAGGTATATCTGGAATAATACCATCAAGTGTTGTAGCCTGGTACTTAATGGGCAAATCAGTCAGTGCACCCTTTCTTTTCCTCTTTTGGTCATTTGAATTCTCCCGGGTAGCCATCTTCGACGAAGTATGTAAACACGGAAGTGCCCGTAGTGCACGAAGTTCGACTCTTAATTTTAAATTTAAATAGCGTAATACCTTGTATTTTTTCTCATAAAAAGTGGGATTTGGATACAATGATTACTTTAAAACAAAAAACAAACACACTTTCACTTAAAAATACTTTATTTCATGCGTGTGAACTTTTGTTCTTTCGTAGTAGAAATAGTGACCTACATAGCAGTTGCCCTGCGGAAGTAGTTATGCGCATGCGTAGAATTTATCGTGAAACAGTCTAATTGAAGCCCCTTCACGATAACTGCGGGACTGCTTTTCGCGCATGCGCACAAACACTTCCGCAGGGCAACTTTCTTTTTACTGAAACCGCTCTTCTTTCGCTTTAATCATAACAAACACAAAGCTATGGTGCGTGCTTGTTGCGTTGTTCAGTGCACAAATCGGGATGACTCGAAAGGAAAGGAGAAAGGCCTCCATTTTTTCAGGTATGTTTATGATATCTTTTCATTGATATTTTTAAAAATGACCGACGAAGCGAACCTACTATGTACATGATGTATAGGGGCTTACTATATGTCTTTGGCTTTGATTTCTTTGATTTAGCTATTTTCAGAGAAATTATGTTTTCATTTAACTCCCAAAGCTTCGATCATACTCTTTAGACTGTTCATTGAAGATAAACCATGAAATCACGGCAACATGCTAACACTTTTATTTACTTCGTGAAACATTAATTTCATAGTTTGACTAACGGTGTTTCTCATTGTATGCATTGAGAAAAAGATAAGAAAGATTGCTTTATTTTTTAATATTTGAAAAGCAATATTCGAAGCAAACAGAGTTTACATATTTTCAAATGAATTTTATTGTTTGTCATGTTTTGAAAATGTAGAAAACAGATTCTTATAGTCATTGTTTGCACAAATTATAGCCCTAACTACTGGTGTATGCAATTTGTAAAAATGTTTTTATTCCATTATACTTTACAGATTTCCCAAAGATGTTCGAAAGCGTCGTGCCTGGATTAGGGCAATCAACAGAAAAAACTTTGCACCTAATGAGTTTTCCTGCATTTGTTCAGAGCATTTTGAGTTTGGATGGCATAGTGATGACCCAGATGATGCCAATTATGCCCCGACCATCTTCTCTTACAAGGAAAAAACAGTTGATCATGAGAGAGAAGAGAGAGTATCAAGAAGAAATCTGCAGAAGGTAAGTTTGAAAAAAAATAGGTATTATAAACCAAAAAAAAAATAATATTAATTAACAAAAAATTAATATTAAAAAATCTTTTTTGTTGTTGTTACAAGTATGTAAGATTTACACTTTAAACCATTGATTCAAAATTATTTATATTCATATTAATTAAATAATATAGATTTTTACAGAATTACAAATCTAGAATTAGCAATTTCTTCATTTATTGACTGCAAACACTTATATTCAATAGGAATTTGAAGAGTCTAAAGAAAGGGCTAGAGAGCAGGAGAATAGGAGTTTGAGCTTTTCTATGTTTGCCCATTCTTACAGCAAAGGTGAGAGCCATTTATATTGACTATCATGGTTTTGTGTTTTTTAATAATAACTTTGAAAATCAGATATGCAAAACATTGAGTGAATGAGCTAGTTAATTTCTACACATTATATGTTGTTATACTTTCATGTTAAATACTGAAATCTGATTGGTTAAGACGCAGTTAATAATATTTTCTATTACCCTCAGCGTTAGTAACGCACTTAGCAACGGGTAACATTAAAAAATGTTACATGCGCGAAAATTATGCGCGTACGGTTCGCTGTAGAATTCACGTTATTCCTATATAAAAGCAGTAAAATTTTCTTAAAAATTAAGACATTCAGTATAACAAAATAAAAAGTGCCTGTTTGGGAGGATAACAGTTGAAATTGACACCCCTCGAAAACCATTGTCAACCTCCGCTTCGCGTCGGTTGACAATGGTTTTCTCGGAGTGTCAATTTCAACTGTTACCCTCCCAAACAGGCACTATTTATATAATGTTAATTATAATACAGACATCCTTTGTATGAAATTTACATTTACAGATAAGGAGGAAGAGATGATTTCTGATCTTGCAGCACCCATGACAGAGATTGAAGATGATGTAGAGACAGGAGTCAGATTGACTAGAGACATAGGTATTGATATTGGAGAACAACTCATTCACTTCTACCATAGAATAAAGTTTGTTCAAAGTTTGAAGTACTGTTGTATATTAATTAGTGGATTTTATTCTATAATTACAGGTGTACAGTGTGACCCAGATCCTCTTTTACAGGAGAACATGAGATTAAAGTTGGAACTCAGACGGATGCAGGACAACAAATGGTCTGTTTCAAAGATCAAAGATGATGATGCCATGACGAAGTTCTATACAGGACTTCCAAGCTTTGCTGTGTTTTTGTGGCTGTTTAAGTATGTTTTCTTTAATTCTTATTTTTTTTTGGTCATTGGAATTAATAAGAAAAATAGTTGAAATTCTCAATTTGGAATTTCATGATTTATGGCCTTTTTATGTATAAGTACATATAAATATTGTATGTTACTAATGAACAATTTTAGCTACCTGGCACCTAAATGCGAGAAGATGGTATACTGGCGTGGAAGTTCATCAACCCCTGATGAGAGGACTAGATCTAGGCGGTGCATGGCTCTTGATCCAATCGACCAATTCTTAGCAACCATGATGAGGCTGAAGGTAACACATAATTACTGGCAATGAGTCTGTATTTATCATGTACTATCATATTCATTTACAGGAACCATAGACTCTGACTTGTATGTCATAGAACTTTAAAAAATATAACTTTAGGTCGGATTGTATGTCCAGGACATGGCAGAGCGGTTTGGTGTGTCCGTGGGTGCATTCTCTCAGTACTTCACCACCTGGGTTTGCCTACTCTACAAGGAACTTAAGGAGCTGAACCCCTTTCCATCAAGGGATGTTATTCAGAGAAATATGCCGTCATGTTTTAAATCTTTCCCTAATTTAAGAGTTATACTTGATTGTACTGAAATCTTTATTCAAAGATCCAGCAGTTTGGTTAATCAGAATCAGTCATTTTCAAATTACAAGCATCACACTACTTTAAAATTTCTTGTTGGAATCACTCCTTCTGGTGTGATTTCATTTGTTTCAGAGGGCTTTGGTGGAAGAGTTTCAGACCGACAGATGATTGAGCGCACCTGCCTATTAGACCTCATAGAAGAGGGCGATGGGGTGATGGCAGACAAGGGTTTTACCATCAAAGACATGTTAGAGAAAAAGGGATGCACTCTTAATATTCCACCTTTTCGTTCTTCTTCTAATCAGTTTACAACTCAAGAAGTTTTAAATACTCAAGAAATTGCTAAATTAAGAATTCATGTGGAAAGAGCTATTGGCCGCGTCAAAAATTTTCATATATTTGATGGTGTTCTTTCTCTTTCTTTAGTGCCATTATCATCACAGATGTTTTCTGTTTGCTGTTGGATAACAAACCTTGATGTACCTTTGATTGAAAGTTAGGTATGTATAGTCAAACACTTCCTATGCTTGTGTTGATAAACATTATAATAAAAACTAAGTCATTTATGAATTTGATAAAAAGCATAATAGAAATTTATTGTTTAGTGTAAAAGGGTAAAATGTGACTAACAAAAAATTCAACTAATTTTGGCAACATGGCAGAACAAAATTCAACATCAAAGTTAATTCTTTCAACAAAGCAGTTGCTTTGGCTGGCAGCGGTCCATACAACAAAATCTCCCCACGGACATCCCATTATTGCCATTTCCCCTTGGATTTGGGCATAATATTTATGACTTCTCTTTAGTCTAGGCCCTTCATTGGTAATTTCCAAGCAGAACCCAGCTTGTCCTGCTAGCTCATGTACCTGAAAGAGTTCACAAACTTGTTCAATAAATGTGCTTTGAAGATGATAAAAAAGTTGTTGACTCTTGCACAATTTATTTTACCTCTTTATCAGTAATAATTTTTCCAGAGATCGAGTATGGACATTTGATCTCAAGAACCCCTGTTTGGTTCCCCTCGGGCATGGATTTATCATGCACCCAACCATCACTAGATGCTCCTAAAAAGGCATGGGTTGGGTAGATGGTGAGTCCAGATGCCTCCGTTGTTAAATCAGTCACAGCATTTTGCAGTGTCAGGTAGTCCTTGAGAGCCTCCTCTTCCTTGTCTACTCCCCACTGGACTGGTGGAGGTAGTGTCTGGTACCTAGTATGAGATTTTATTTAGCAGAATTATAAACTAATAGCATTTCTTAGTTAAAGATTTTTATACCTGTAAGTTTTATGAAAATGTACCTGTCAAGATTAGAACCATTCACAATCTGGTTCACTAAGGAGACAGGATTTGTTCCAGAGCTTAGAACTGCGCCAAATAAGGAACTAGTTATTCTCCCCTTGTGCAGGTCTCTCCACAGGCTGCATGCCCTCTGTCCTCTTGTTTTCTCCTCAATGTACGAGCTGAGGCTTTCATTGATTGATATTGTCATGGGTACTATGTACAAAAAAGTAATTGAATAATCGTTCTCAGTTTTACTTTTACATTTTTAGACTCTATGTTTACATGTATACAAAACATTTCTTACAGTTCTCATCAGACAGGATCAGAGCTTTCATCGCCTTTTCCCTCGGATCCTCTGTTGACTCTACCTCCACTTCAGATTCAAACTCTGGGCTTTCATCCGGAATATTCCACAAGTGACCCATGCCTTTCAAAAGAATTTATTTATTAAATTTATGTTATGTTTTCAGAGGAGTTTTAGTTTAATTTTTTTTTAAATTGTCCATCATATAATGTGTCAGGGAATTGAAATTATCTGTTGTTGTTATAAATGTATTTTTCTTAATTATATAGTAAAAATTAAATTTTAAACCAAGATCATGTTGGAGTATGTTAACTGACCAGTATTGGGAAATATGCTCTTGAGCAATTTAAGCTGCTCAAGAGAGTGGCAGATATTGAACTTTCTCTGTGTTGGATGACGCGGATCAAAATCCAATTTTCTTCCATCCGTGGTCCTGTGCTCAATCTCACCACTCTCTTGCAGTTTTGGTTTGGCAAAGTTCCACTCCTTGAGGGGCTTAGGGTCCATCTTGATTGGTCTCGGCACGTTCCACATACATTGTTTCGACGTAGCACTATCTGATTTCAAAACCTCATGTAAATGAAGATGGTGCAAATGGAATAGGAGGCCACCAATATGGCTGCAAGATTGGGCTAATCTGTAATGATAATATAAATTATTGATTAATATATAATTATATATTTTTTCATCTCATTAATATTAATGTTATACTTGAACCAATAATTATTCATCAAATTAAATACACATTGTTCAAATGATCCACCAGTAAATTTGCTCAAGACTCCTGCATTGCCTGTATTTTACAGGGTGCTTGATTTGAAAGGGTTTGAAAGCATCAAATGAAATATTTTTATGGAATTTAAATATTTTCTGAGAGAACAGCTGAATGGTAAAAAGCTCCTACCCAATTGGGCATTCACAGTAGGCAAAACACACATTCTGTTTGTCCTCGATGCAAATATACACTTTGTATTTTGCCTTTTTCATGGAAGCAAGACAAAATCCTCTGATATATTCAACAGAATCATCAATCTAGAATAAATGATTTGATAAAATGATTATCAAATAGGCAATACATCATATATATAATACACGCATCTATTCTACAAATTGTTATTGTCTCCTCTTTAGGTCAGATATTTGTAAAAGATAAACAATATGTTTAACTTGTCTAAACTGACATATTAAAATATGTTAAAAATTTGTGGAGCAAGCTTGCAAATGCTCTTATGAAAAAAAAGTTATGTATATTTATGAACTAAATGTATGTGGTTTCTGTGTAGAATAACACTGATATTTTAAAATGATTTTAAATAATCCATGTAAATCCATGGTTTGAAAAATAAAAAATTATACTTTATAATCAGGGATATATTTGCTTACTTGGGCAGCTACAATTTGAGAAATATCTCCTGCCTCAAAATGTTTCACAGCCCTGTCCAAGCCCTTGTAGTTATTAACTTCTTTCCCATCAACTGTACGTCGTAAAATCATGTGATGGTAGATTTGTTGAAAGGAGATCTTGGGCAGGGAATTGGGAGGGATGGCAGAATAAGACGCTAGTTGCAATGGGGGGAGGTTTTCATGACCAGGTATATCTGGAATAATACCATCAAGTGTTGTAGCCTGGTACTTAATGGGCAAATCAGTCAGTGCACCCTTTCTTTTCCTCTTTTGGTCATTTGAATTCTCCCGGGTAGCCATCTTCGACGAAGTATGTAAACACGGAAGTGCCCGTAGTGCACGAAGTTCGACTCTTAATTTTAAATTTAAATAGCGTAATACCTTGTATTTTTTCTCATAAAAAGTGGGATTTGGATACAATGATTACTTTAAAACAAAAAACAAACACACTTTCACTTAAAAATACTTTATTTCATGCGTGTGAACTTTTGTTCTTTCGTAGTAGAAATAGTGACCTACATAGCAGTTGCCCTGCGGAAGTAGTTATGCGCATGCGTAGAATTTATCGTGAAACAGTCTATTGAATACACTTATTTAACATGACTGAAACGGGGGATTTCAGTGAATTTATTTATTGCAATACACAGAAATACACATTAGATTACCAATTCTAATCATTTTTTCTTCGGGAACAAATAATTAGGAAATTCATTATCCAACAACCAAGCCCCTGTGATGTAAATGCCATGCACCTAATATTGGCTGTGTGATCTAAATGCTTGTCTGATGTTATCCAAAAATAGTTAAACAGAATTTCAAGTTTATAAGAATTTATCTCCATGGACGTAGATTTCATAAAATATTTGTAAATTACTAACACTGTTTTGGGATTCAATCGTATATATCTAATCTAATAAAATAACTTATTTGGCGCGAAAATTGAGGAAAATCCAGAAAAATCCGATTATGTTTTTCCGTATCTCTCTAGAGGTCCGTTTGTTTATTATTTTTTTATATACTTAAAGAATTTTTTAAAAAATACTCTTTGATATACTTTGCGTATGATTTAAAAATAACAGCCATTCTAATATATTTTTTAAAAATCTATTTTTCGTTCACAACACAAATGGCGTGGACCCCCCGCAGAGCGCATTGGCAGTCATGAGCCGAGCGATGTTTGCAACGCCGAACAGCCATTGCCTATCTGTAAAGTACGAAAGCCGCCATATTTGCTGCGCCTTTGGGATATTTCAAGGATGAAGTGAAGATGGATTTCACACTTAAAGAATGACATTTTCCATCTCAAATAAGTTTACCATGGACGATTTTTCGTCTGCTAGATCAAAGAAATAAAAATAAAGGTGAGCGAGGCACGTGTAAATAAGCGTTCTTAGGGGTGTACGTATGGGGAAAGTTTATCTTTGATAATATGTCTTTGTCACTCATTACAACTGACATGGTCTTCGAAACCTATGGCGAATGATTAAGAACAACATCAAACTTAATGGTTATTGGGTGTTCAAAGTAACTGATTATCGATAGAAACTGGAAGGAGCGGATCTAAACGCAACGGAAGAATCAAATTAATTTTCATTGCAAATGTTTCTCACAAGTTTTCTGAAATGTATTCATCGTATTATAATAAAAGGAAGGAGAGGAACACTTACATAAAGTATTGCATTATTTATTTTTAATAAAACATTTCTTATTGTTCTATCAGGAAGTTCTGAAAATGAAAGTAGGTTTTACTTTACTTTTAATAAGTTCATCATTACAAATCAATTCATATCACATATTTAATCTTGACATTAGAAGTGCACACCAAAAGATCTGAAGTATTACCAAATATTTAAGAAGCTTGACAGATTTTAAAATTTTAATATTTTAATTTTTATTGAACACTAAATAGGACCCACTGTAAAACTTATTTAGTATGAACACGGATATAGCAAATTTTCAGATAAAGCAAAGATTTTTTGAGTCCTCAGTAAAATTCTTATCAATTCTTTGCAAAATTTTACGTTGATAACGAATTCAGATATAACAAATTTATGGATATAGCAAACTGATTTTGAGTCCTGTAGAGGCGAATAATAACAAAATTTAACACCTTTATAACAAATTTTTTTACAGTTTAAAAAAAGTGTGCACTTCCAGTTAACAAAATAGTTTGAATGAATTTATTTTCGTATAATTTATTTCAATTTACAATATGATTAGTAAAGTTTTCAAAGTTAAATTAGCAAAAATACGGATATAATGGATTACGAATACAACAAAGTAATTCCATTGGTCCCTAGGACTTTGCTACTGTATATATTTTACTCTGTCCCTTAGCAAGTGTACCACATCACATTTTTCTTAAAAATGTTAAAGAAAATGTCTATTTAGAAGTTACACAAATGAAGAATGTTGATAAGGACGAAAAGTATATAGGGATTTATATTGCAACTGACATGAAAGTACTCGTACAGTGATAATCTTGAAAAATTGTGTCATGCAGTTCTGTTGTTTCCAAAACTTCCGAATGGATGAAAGATATTAGAATTTTCTTTATATATTTATATAGGATCATGGCAGTCCACCTTCAAAAGAAAAAAAAATGACTTGTTTCTTTTAAGTTGCTAATTTAAAATTTTTTTAATTGATTTTTTGATTGTTGTGAAACAAGTACAGGGTTTTATTTTCATACTGGATTAATTAGACTATTGTACTTTTACGTTTATTAATAACATAATATGTTGAACATAAAAACATATAAAAAAAGCAACACAAAAAGGAAAGAAAATATTACATGTATGGTTTTATTCCATCTTCTAAGTACATGTACTCAAATAAGAATTTTAGAGTTTGACACTTGGACTTTCCAACACTACTTTAAAATTACTCATTTACAACCAAAAACAAACTAATGGTAAATAATATTTGAAATTCATAGGTCCAAAACTACAGTTGAGTGCCATCAATGAGTTATGTCTGCAGCCATAATGGATCATGACTATGGACAGCAGCTAGCAGAGCCTGTTCATATTCAGCAGCTGGAGCATGCTCTCAGAATCGAACCACTCCTCTCCTATGTGGAGAACATTGTGAAGGAACCTGTGGGATTCAGGTATTAATGAATGTTTCAGATGTCAAAAAAGGAACATATTCAAATTACAGGTACAGTCTTAGGATTGCTATTTAAATTTCTTTAGATGACAACATGGCGGATGGAACACCCTTTCATTGTATTTTGTGTATACAGAGGACCCCGCTTAATGTTATACCTATTACATGTATATTAAGCGGGATCAACTGTATATATTAATATTTATTTATAAATAATTTCTAGGAGATCATCTCCCCATTTAAGAAAGATGTGTACTAAAAAAACTAAAACAAAAATGAAAACCCAAATCAAAATGTGAATGATGATCAAATTTTGAAGTTTTAGGACTTCATTTAATCCGCATTATATTTCCTTGACACTACTACCCATAGGATACAAATGATTTTATCTGTTGATTAATATTTTTGAACTTCCTTTAGCAGTGATGGCTGTGACAGTTCTGATGGGGAGTTTGATTTCCTGCAGCCATGTTTACGTGATGAGGATGACAATAAAATTCTGAATGGAATTACCATCACAAAAGCAGGTATCTTCACTGAATAATAGACATACAGTGACAGTAAATGAACTCTGATTAACGGTAAAAAAAAAATCCCTAATGAAACTTTTATTCGGGAGATGTAGAAATACCAGAAGGCACAAGTTATTTCAGTTACCTGTATATTAGATAATTTTAGGAAGTAATTGTTCAATAACCTTATGAATTTTAGAGAGAAAAGCAGACAAGACAAGGTTATACAATTTGGGCAAAGCAAAGAAAGGAAGAAAATGGTTAAAGGTACTAGTATTGATGATATACCTTTAGGTTCAACTTTACATTAAAAGTGAAAGTTTATATGGAGAAGAGGTAGAATTATTATCATTGTCCTCTGATTCTGCTTGTAGAACATCCTTCTGAGTGACAGTTCATCAGATGAGGATGAAGATAAACCGATTACAGAAGAAGACCTTCAGCACATGCTGAAAGTCCACAAATACCAGAGGAAGCATCAGATGAGATTCTACCAGGACCCCGAGGTAGGCCCTACTGCTGTCCATTAACTGTTACAAGTAAAGCAAATTTCTTGCTATGTCAGTAGCCAACTCTGACAAAGGGCTCTAAATTTAGCATTATAATACAAAGTAAGATACTTTGATTTAGTAAATAATGGATTAGTGACAAGCTTTAGTGTGCAAGGAAGATTTTATTTAAAAAAAAAAAAACTGCAAAAGAGCAAATATATGTGTCTTAGTCTGTTTTAAATAATTGAGCTGTTTATATCTTTTGACTTGTAGATGAGAAAGAAAAGGCCTACCCAACATAACTTAATCCAATCCATCTCATTCTTTTTCATTTTCTAAACTGATTGTTCTGGTTTCAGCTTCGTCAGTACCAGTACTACAGTACAGGGCTCTTGTCGAACTATGATAAATACCATGAACACCAGAAAGCTGTACTGGGACCAAAGAAAAAGATATCCAAAGATCACAAAAAGAAAGAAAAGAGAATTAAAGGTACACAAATTGTTGTAAAATCATCCTTGTAAAAAGAATAAAAGCATGTACATATATTTATGTTTTATATAGTATAATAATGTTGTTTGTTTACAGAGAAATTAAAAGAAATGAAAAAGAAGAAGCAGCATCAGAATGGGGACGATGATGGGGTGTGTACTTCATGTACAAAATACTGTAACAATCAATTATAGACCAGTGAGAGAACCTTTCATATGTTTTTCTTAATTGTATAGGAGATGGAAGAAGTAGACCCTTCAATTGTGGAGGCTTACTTAGCTCACAAGAAAAACCAGGCTGCCAGAGGGAGAGGCAAGAAGCTCACCCCGGAGCAGGCTGATGTCAAAAGAAAGAGGCTGTGGGTCTCTATTGCCAAAAAGGAAATACCCAAAGTAGGTCACATGATACTGATCAGTATGTTTTGGGGGAGAAGCAGAGGTTAATTTTGATTACAGTTATATAAGATAGATTTCAACCTCTTATTACCGGTATATACCTACATTGTGGATGACCAAATCAATTCATGTGAAAATTCTGAACAGTAAATGAATTGTGTCTTATTTGCAGGCCCAAAAGCAGAAAGCATCTGCGAGAAAGGAAATACTGCAGTCTTTAAAAAAGGTTGGTAGAAAAATTTTACAGAAGCAGGAAAACTTGAATACAATTCTAAAGTACTGTAGATGATGTTTCTTACAAAAAAGAATCTTTTGAATGTATATTATGGTTATGTAATTTTAAATGAGATGTCAGTAGAATGAAATGGATTTATGGTCTTAGTCATTACAAAGACAAAATATTATCTTAATTGTTCATTCATTATTCAGATGTCTCAACAAAGTATGAGGGAATGCAGAAAGGCAGCTATCAACTCGCAGAAGATGAGCAAAGATTGTACTTCTAGAGCCAAGAGGCTGAGTAGAGAAATGGTCAGCTACTGGAAACGTTTTGAAAAAGTAGAAAAAGATATTCGCAAAAAGGCAGAAAAGGAAGCTCAAGAACAACGAAAGATGGACCTGGAGTTAAGAGAAGTGAGCAGATTGGAGTCATTTAATCCTATAAATTAATCAAAATATTTCATAGCTGTATTACTTTGGTATTCCAAAAAACATTATGTATCTCAATGGTATTGATTACAGGCAAAAAGGCAGCAAAGGAAGCTGAATTTCCTGATCACTCAGACAGAGCTGTATGCACATTTCATGGCTAGAAAGCTGACCGGTGAATCTGAGTCTGCAAAGAATGATATTCTTGGAAAGCTTGATGAGGACAAGCCACAGAATCAGCTAGAGGTGGAGGGAAGAGTGTTGGTGGATGTAGCAGCGGATGATTATGGTAAGTAATGAATGTGGAGAGAGTGTTGGTGGATGTAGCAGTGGATGATTATGGTAAGTAATGAATGTGGAGAGAGTGTTGGTGGATGTAGCAGTGAATGATTATGGTAAGTAATGAATGTGGAGAGAGTGTTGGTGGATGTAGCAGTGGATGATTATGGTAAGTAATGAATGTGGAGAGAGTGTTGGTGGATGTAGCAGTGAATGATTATGGTAAGTAATGAATGTGGAGAGAGTGTTGGTGGATGTAGCAGTGGATGATTATGGTAAGTAATGAATGTGGAGAGAGTGTTGGTGGATGTAGCAGTGGATGATTATGGTAAGTAATGAATGTGGAGAGAGTGTTGGTGGATGTAGCAGTGAATGATTATGGTAAGTAATGAATGTGGAGAGAGTGTTGGTGGATGTAGCAGTGGATGATTATGGTAAGTAATGAATGTGGAGAGAGTGTTGGTGGATGTAGCAGTGAATGATTGGCAACTAATGAAATGAAGAAAGTGTTGATGGATGTTACATTGTAGCAGTGGATGAATATGGTAAGTAATAAAAGTGGAGAGAGTGTTGGTGGATGTAGCAGTTGGTGATTATGATTATTGATAAAAGTAGAGAAAGTGTTGGTGGATGTACATGTAGGTGTGGATGATTTTGGTAAGGTATATATGTTGATGTATATGAAAGTGGAGGGGAGGATTTTGATGGATGTTCATGTGGATAATTATTGTATGTTTTTGGAAAGAATTTAGAGCAAACATTTTATGCGTTAGATTTTACATTGTAGATAGTGAAAGAGTGAAGAATCTAGCTCTGAAGAATGCCCAGGATGCTTATGATAAACATCAGGAGAAGGTTTGACATTTACTTGTACATACAGGTAGTGGTTATTGACAACATATTTGTATTTTGCAATGATTGGTTTGTGTATTTTTCACAGAGACAATTGTTTGATCAGGAGGGTTTAAGTCTTGCCAATCCCTCCATAAGCACAGATGCTGAGAGACCCCAGCCCAGCATGTTTGAGGGAACACTCAAAGCTTACCAGTTGAAGGTTAAAATACCATCATATTTCAGAGTTTTAATACATTTAAAAATAATCAATCACCCTGTAATTTATTGGTCTATTCAGTTATTAAAAATTTATTCAAAATTGAGGCTATCAAGGTGAGAACTTTCTTGTACATATATGGTTATATATGTTTGTATTATTTTTAATTGGTGAATTTCAGTTTTGAACAAATCTTGAACAGTGTATAATGATTTCAACTATTCATTTCTTTTTCATTTGATCATCCTTCTTTACTGCTGATAGGAAAATGCATACAGAATTTTTTTATTTCTCATGGAATCTAACCTGCTTTTTATTTACAACAATGTTAATCCAACATGGAAGAGGAAAATTAATGAAGTAATGATTACTCATAAGTTTTGATATGACCATTTAAAGTTGTGTTTTCATGTCCTGTTTCAATTTCACAGGGAATGAACTGGCTGGCCAATCTGTATGACCAAGGCATCAATGGTATCTTGGCTGATGAGATGGGTCTGGGTAAAACGGTCCAGAGTATGGCATTCCTGGCCCACTTATCAGAGGTAGGCAGGCATCTAGAGGAGTTCTCAATCATCTGGTGTGTGCACACTCAAGAATGGCTACTTTCATGTACTTTATTTTGTTACAGGCCCAGGGGATTTGGGGACCATTCCTGGTAATTGCACCAGCATCAACTTTACACAACTGGCAGCAGGAATGTGCAAGATTTGTTCCTAGATTTAAGGTTTGTTGATATATATTCAATTAATACTTAATTTTTATCAGAGGTAAATGATCAAAATTACATGCATGTAAATCATCAAATAAATAAATGTAAAAGAGGTCTTTAATCCTCTTTTGTGAGCCTGTGTTTTGAAACAATTTTTAAGAACGTATATCACATTAATGAGACCTTTAAGTTAGAAACATGCGAGACTAGTGGGGATGTCCTTGATTGCAGATAGTGCCTTACTGGGGGAACACCCAAGACCGGCGGATTCTGAGGAAGTTCTGGGACCAGAAGTGTCTCCACACGGAGGAGGCCTCCTTCCACGTGGTCATCACCAGCTACCAGCTGGTCATCCAGGACGTCAAGTACTTCCAGCGAATCAAGTGGCAGTACATGATACTGGACGAAGCACAGGCCATCAAGAGTAGCAGCAGGTCTGTCACAACAATAAAATAGCTCGTTCTTTGTAAGAGAAGTAGCAGGTCTGTCACAACAATAAAATGGCTCGTTCTTTGTAAGAGAAGTAGCAGGTCTGTCACAACAATAAAATAGCTCGTTCTTTGTAAGAGAAGTAGCAGGTCTGTCACAACAATAAAATTGTTCTGTCTTGTAAGAGTAGCAGCAAGTTAGTAACTGTGGTCATACCATAGAGTACACTCTGTGTGTGTTAATAAAATAAGAATGATAGGTCTGTGGTTGCGTAGTAGAGATGTGTAGTTTGGTTTATCTTATGAATCCTGTGGAATCATTAAAATAAATGGACATTATGGCATTCCCTGCCCTATAAAAGCCTTCCCTTACTATTCCAATAAGGTCAAGAGTTGGATAAAGATTGTTTCAATAAAATTGTCAATCAATGGCATGTCTCTATGATCATTCAAGTTTTGTATATCCTGCAAAATAAAGCTCCTTATTTGAATTTAATTTTAATTTGAGTTACTAAACAATAATTGATGTGTAGGACAGTGAACTGTTTTGACTCTCATTACATATTTTATAAGTAACTACTAAAAGGTATCACGAAAGGTATTTGTCACGGGGTCGTTATTCCTCGTACAAAATAAATAAATAAATAAAAGGATGGTCCAGTTTCCAACATTACTTTATAATGGCATTGGTGAATAATAATGATGATAAGAAGGTGACCTGAAATGAAAACACTCATACAATTGACGCATACATTTTTATAATATTTAGATATTTTAACTTTAAGATAAAAACAATTAAAGAAAGTATTTCTCACCAAATTCGCCTTCAGTAAAACTTAAATGTAATAGTTTGAAACTAGTGACAGTCTCAAACTATTAAATCAGACCAGTCGTAAAACTGTAGCTGTCTGCTGGCAAACAAGTTATGTTCTAAAATCATGGTGCAAAACATTATAAATTAAGTGTTATCACTCACACTTGCGCACTGACCATACACACCCATGAAAACCTGTTTTTCCACTACCAAATATAGACATACAGTAGTAATTACCGTATTTGGTGAATCACAACCCAAAATAACACAATCACGTGACAGAACACGAATACCAGTCAAACACGAGTAAACTATGAATGAGTTAATAATGAAATGTATGGATGAATGAATGAGTAAATAAATGAATTACTAAATACTAAATTATACTCAATTGTATCCCTGTGACATATTTTTGAATTTAAATTAACTTTTCGATGTTTGTAGTGTCCGATGGAAAATTCTTCTTGGTTTCAACTGTCGAAACAGACTGCTTCTTACTGGTACACCAATACAAAACAGTATGGCTGAGGTTTGTAACAAAGTTTAAATATCAATTATGATTACCGTATTTTTCCGACGATTAGTCGGTATTTTTTTCCTCTGAAGCAGAACACCCGACTTATCGTCTTCTTCGACTTGTCGTAGGCTTGTAGTCAGAAATTTTTTAAAAATAGCATTAAAAATCTTGGTTTCAATCATCTTGAGTTGGCTGTGTGATTGAAAATTACGTTGTTGAATTCACTGTTTATCTTTAATAATTATCATTTTCACTCATCTGTCAACACTTAAATACATAATAATAACAACAGTTATTAAAAAATGTTACATTGTCTTTAATCAATTAAAAGTTTTACCGTTCCGTTTTTATAAACACATCGTCACATGGTTCTATGTATCACTAGTAGGAAGATAACATTGCGCAGTAAAATTGAAACCAAGTTTGAATGGAAGAAAATATTGCAGTAGGTCCGGGGGATGTTTTTTTAAATTTAATTATTTCATTTGTAAAGAGTTGTTAGTGGAAAGTATAAATCAGAAATATTTAATGGTCAAATTCAATCTTAAAATACGTAATCGGCAATTATCAATACTACTGTTTATACAATAGGCTGACACCAGTTGTGTTAATAATCTTGCCCTAAGGCTGAGATCTTTACGGCAATTTCACTCCCTGTGTATATAAAGAGTACCGTTATAAGAGTGATTATAGTTCATTGATTAATTATTGTGCAATTCTTTGATTATTGTTAGATAATTTTTTTAGGAAACATATGTATGTCGTATATCGTCATTATCAAGTCGTACAAATGATCGATTTATTTCTAACAGTGTCTATGTAAAACAATAGCGTGTAACTGCATTACTGGATACAAAGTAAACAAGTTTCATCAAAGCTTTCTGCACTTGAGATCCCCCTTTGAAGTCCGACACGAGACAGGTGCATGCTTATGACACCGGAAATTGTTAAACAAACATTGACCACGCGCCGAGTCAACAGGTGGCTGGTTACATAATGGCGAATACACTGGCGATAGTCAGAGTGGATACTTATTTTAATGCTTGGGAATAAAATATTTCTGACAAAGTAAGTTTAGTTTTGCATAACACGCGATATCGGGAATTGTTTAAAATGCAAGCGACTTTGTAGAAGTTGCCGGTATTTGAAAATTTGATGCATAAGTATAAAGCTAATTGTTTAAATGTTAATCATTAATAATAATTGGTAGCAATATCGGTGACATCGTGGCAACATACACTGATAATGTTACTGCAGTTTTATAGGCCATTTTGAAGTGATAAGATCGACGTATGGTCTGAGATCGACGTATCGTAGGATTTTGTTAAAATTTTGGCTAAAAATTGGCAATTCGACGAGTCGTCCGCATCGACGAGTCGTCGGGAAAATACGGTAGTAACAATGTACTGATACAACTTTAATTAAGAGTAAACAATAAACCGTACATCCTTGTATCTACAGCTGTGGGCTTTGCTCCACTTCATAATGCCTACAATGTTTGACTCTCACGATGAATTCAATGAGTGGTTCTCTAAAGACATTGAAAGTCATGCAGAAAAACAGTCAGGGATTGATGAGAGTAAGTACAGTGGTACTTCTGTTCCTTTACTTTATGTTAGTGATAGTTTTCAATTTGTGTTTTATGTACTGTAAAATTATTCAGGTTACAGGAAATTATTTTCAAAAGAATTATTAAAAAATCAGTTGGGCCATTATATTTGGTGAATATTTAATTTCCTAGATTGAATAATTATTTAAGAACATGTATAAGCAGGGTAACAAAGATGGGCATTACCCTACAGTTCTGATTGTTCCATGGTACAGCCTTGTCGTACATCATAAATATTTTGTTACAGATCAGTTGAGTCGTCTTCACATGATTCTGAAGCCTTTCATGTTAAGGAGAGTCAAAAAGGATGTGGAAAACGAGTTATCTGATAAAGTAAGTTTGCCGATTTAAAAAAAACAACTTTTCTTAACCTTGCTCATTTGTTAGTAAGACTGATATACAACTGAAGATACATATAGCATATTTTTGATCAGATAACTATTGACTCCTTTCTTTTGTAGATTGAGATTTTGGTGTACTGTCCACTGACCACCAGACAAAAGATGCTGTACCAGGCTGTGAAGAACAAGATCTCCATAGAAGACATTCTGCAAGGAACTTCAGGCAATGCCAGTCAGGCTCAGAGTTCCACCTCCAGCCTCATGAACCTGGTCATGCAGTTCAGAAAGGTAATGAACCTGGTCATGCCCTTTTTAAAAGGTAATGAATCTGGTCATGCAGTTAAGAAAGGTAACAAATTTGGCAATGCAGTTTAGAAAAGTAATTAACCTGACCATGCAGTACAGAAAGGCAATGAAACTGGCCATGGAGTCAAGAAAAGTAATAAATCTTTTCATGCAGTTTAGAAAGGTAATTAATTTGGCAATGCAGTTCAAAAAGCTAATTAACCTGTTCATGCAGTTAAGAACCTGGTCACGCAGTTTAGAAAGGCAATGAAAAAGAAATGGACCTGGTTATGCAGTTTAGAAAGGTAATGAACCTGGTCATGCAGTGTAGCAAAGTAATGAACCTAGGCATGTAGTTTAGATTGGCAATGGACCTGGTCATGAAGTTTAGAAAGGTAATGGACCTGGTCATGCAGTGTAGCAAAGTAATGAACCTAGGCATGTAGTTTAGATTGGCAATGGACCTGGTCATGAAGTTTAGAAAGGTAATGGACCTGGTCATGCAGTTTAGAAAAGTAATGGACCTGGTCATGCAGTTAAGAAAGGTAATGGACCTGGCCATGCAGTTTAGAAAGGTAATAGACCTGGTCATGCAGTTAGAAAGGTAATGGACCTGGTCATGCAGTTTAGAAAGGTAATGGACCTGGTCATGCAGTTTAGAAAGGTTATGGACCTGGTCATGCAGTTAGAAAGGTAATGGACCTGGTCATGCAGTTTAGAAAGGTAATGGACCTGGTCATACAGTTTAGAAAGGTAATGAACTTGGCAATGCAGTGTAGCAAAGTAATGAACCTAGGCATGTAGTTTAGATTGGAAATGGACCTGGTCATGAAGTTTAGAAAGGTAATGGACCTGGTCATGCAGTTAGAAAGGTAATGGACCTGGTCATGCAGTTTAGAAAAGTAATGGACCTGGTCATGCAGTTTAGAAAGGTAATGGACCTGGTCATGCAGTTAGAAAGGTAATTGACCTGGTCATGCAGTTTAGAAAGGTAATGGACCTGGTCATGCCGTTTAGAAAGGTAATGGACCTGGTCATGCAGTTAGAAAAGTAATGGACCTGGTCATGCATTTTAGAAAGGTAATGGACCTGGTCATGCAGTTAGAAAAGTAATGGACCTGGTCATGCATTTTAGAAAGGTAATGAACTTGGCAATGCAGTGTAGCAAAGTTATGAACTTAGTCATGTAGTTTAGATTGGCAATGGACCTAATTGTTACATGTACAAAAGGTCGTTAACTTAGTCCTTAAATGTAGAAAGGCATTGAACCTAGCCAAGCAGTTAATTAAAGGTAATGAATGTGTCATGCAGTTAATGAATCTAGCCACTGAATGAAGAAAGATGATTAACCAAGTCATGCAGTTTAGAAAAGTGATAAGTTTAAAAGGTAGATACTGGAAATAAGTTTTTAAAGTACATTGAAATTTATTCCATGTATTTGCAAGTAATGAGTTGTACTATGTTCCAGGTTTGCAACCACTCTGAACTCTTTGAAAGGCGTGAGATCAAGTCTCCATTTTTCATGAAAACTGAATCATATCATTTGCCAAAGCTCATATATCAAGAAGGTAATTTTGCATATTTAGTTTCAAATTCCAAAGAATCATCCTTTTATAATCTCTGTTCATTACAATGAAAACATTTACATTTACTCAAGTCTTGAGACATATTTTATTTTTGCTTTTTTTTAACTTACAGGTCTCTATGAAACCATGACACAAAGTTTTCAAAGAATTTTGTATGGCATGTTTTACATTTTCTCTCCAGAGAATGTCCATTCTTCAATTTTTTCAGGTATTTCCTCGAACCATCTGTGTGTTGATAAATGCTAAATGAAGAGAATGTGAATGGTTCTGAAGGAGGATTCCTTTTTATTTTGTAGATGAATCCTCATATCGATGTTTCTCCTTCACCAGATTTGTCAATTTATCTCCTAAGGAGATCATGGACTACATGTTTGGAGGACTTATAGTCAGGTACATTGTGATATGTTAGTACATTGTACTACAATAAATAGTTAACTCTTTTACCTTGTCAATTAAGTGATTTTTAGCTAACCGAGACGAAGTCAGGGGGAGCTTATGCTATACCGTTGGCGTCGGCGTCCGGACCTGGTTAAAGTTTTTGTTGCATGTCCTGTATCTAAGCTATTACTTGTTCTATCTTCACTAAACGCATGGATGATGCATCTGGACCTACTTATGGACTTGAAAGACTAGGATGCTGAATCTGAGTCCTAAATTTCAGATGCTGGAGGAGGTTAAGGTTGTTGGACCAGGTTAAAGTTTTTGTTGCAGGTGCCCTTTGATAGCAATATCTAAGTTACTGCAGGTCTGTACTTCACCAAACTTGCATGGATGGTGTGTCTTATGATACTGATGCACCAGACAGGCTTGAGTGCTGAATCTGAGCTATAGGTTTCGGATGCTGGAGGAGGTAAAGGTTGTTGGA
This sequence comes from Magallana angulata, assembly GCF_025612915.1. NCBI lineage: Eukaryota > Metazoa > Mollusca > Bivalvia > Ostreida > Ostreidae > Magallana > Magallana angulata. The sequence continues at coordinate 105,450 of NW_026441579.1, forward strand.
TCAGGTTAAAGTTTTTGTTGCAGGTGCCCTTTGATAGCAATATCTAAGTTACTGCAGGTCCGTACTTCACCAAACTTGCATGGATGGTGTGTCTTATAATACTGATGCACCAGACAGGCTTGAGTGCTGAATCTGAGCTATAGGTTTCGGATGCTGGAGGAGGTTAAGGTTTTTGGAGCAGGTTAAAGTTTTTGTTGCAGGTGCCCTTTGATAGCAATATCTAAGTTACTGCTGGTCCGTACTTCACCAAACTTGCATGGATGGTGTGTCTTATGATACTGATGCACCAGACAGGCTTGGGTGCTGAATCTGAGCTATAGGTTACAGATGCTGAAGGAGGTTAAGGTTTTTAGAGCTGGTTTAAGTTTTTGTTGCAGGTGCCCTCTGATGATGATATCTTAGTTACTACTGGTCCTAACTTCACCAGACTTCTATGGATGGTGCGTCTTATAATACTGATGCACCAGACAGGCTTGAATGCTGAATCTGAGCCATAGGTTTCGGATGCTGGAGGAGGTTAAGGTTTTTAGAGCTGGTTAAAGTTTTTAAAAGAGGTGCCCTCTGATGATTATATCTTAGTTATTGCTTGTCCTAACTTCACCAGACTTCCATGGATGGTGCGTCTTATGATACTGATGCACCTGACAGGCTTGAATGCTGAGTCTGAACCATAGGTTTCAGATGCTGGATATGGTTAAGTTTTTTGGAACAGGTCACATGTTTAATAGATGATAGTACTATTTCAAACTTGCATAGTTGATTAAACTGTAATATGAATGAATCACAGAGGAAGCTTCAGATGCACAGCTTGATCTCCATTATCAAGGATGCTAAAAAATATATCTTAGTTATTACAGGTCCTAACTTCACCAAACTTGAATGGATGGTGTGTCTTATGATACAGATGCACCTGACAGGCATGGATGTTGAATCTGAGCGGATGCTGGAGCAGGTTAAGTTTTAATTGCTAGTGCTCTCTGATGATGATATCTTAGTTATTACTGGTCTGAACTTCACCAAACTTGCATGGAGATGCATCTTATGTATACTGATGCACCTGACAGGCTTGAATGCTGAATCTGAGCCATAGGTTTTGGATGCTGGATGAGGTTTAGATTTTTTTGAACAGGTCACATGTTTTATAGATGATAGCTTGCATAGTTGATTTAACTATATTATAAATGAAACGCAGAGGTTGCTTCAGATGCAGAGCCTGATCTCCATTATCAAGGATGCTATAGAAATCTCCTACCTCACTTAAACCTGCTTGATAGAAAGATGAGGTTGTTGTTAAATGATATAACATGATTCCTATGATAAAGTATTGTGTGATATGAAACACTTTTGTTTAATATGATACAATATAACATCATATATATTATATTGTAAAAAGTTATATGATGCGATATGATATTGTATCAATTTTTTTGATATTTTATGATATGATATTGTATCATGATATTGTTTTGTATAGTATTGTATATTATGATACAATATTATATTGTATCATACGATATTGTATAATATGATATTGGTTTCTGTAATTTACAATTATATCACGCGAAACTGTATTATATGATATTGTAATATTATATATTATTGTATCATACAATATTGGTTTATATGATGTATTATTGTATCATATGATACAATATGTATGTATAATATTGTATTTTGTTTTCCCTCAGACTGAAATGTCACATTTTCATTGGATTAAACATGGCACGTGATTGCCTCATATATCTCTATGTAGGTTCTGTGAGGATTAATATTAGGCACTATGGCCGTCATTGGCCGCCGCCTCACCTACTCATCTCGATATTTCATATCATTTAACACAGAAATCGTGTTCAGTAAGTCATTAAAATATTTAGAGTAGTGGCCCTTTGGAATTATTTTTAAATTAGAGTAGTTGCCCTTTGAACATTTACGTCACATTGTTGTGTCTGGAGCAGAACAAAATGGCAGCGTTTAAATTTGCTCAAATCTTTACAGAGGTTTAAAATTGAATAGCAACAAAACGTTGTAAGTAATATGGGTGAAGCATAGATTTTTTAAGCGTATTTGAAAGGTGGTATTGATAATTTTGAAGAGTTTAAATGAGTTTAATTGGACGAGATGTAAGGCATCTTGTACATGGCTTTGCGTAGATCACCGCTATTTGTGAATGAATATGTCGCTTGATAGTCCTCGGGAAAACAAAACACTTATAAGGTTAGTTACTGACTCACTACGGAAATATATTGGGTTGATCAATCTCATAGACGGCTCGGCTTCGCCTCGCCATCTATGAGATTGATCAACCTAATATATTTCCATAGTGAGTCAGTAACTAACCTAATAAGTAATAATATAATATTTTGCTTTATCACATAATATTGTTTCATTTGATATGATACAATGTTATATCAAATTATATTGTATCATATGATACAATATCATATTATGTATCAAATATTATACAATATCATACAATAAAATATATCATACTATATTTTACAATATAATATATGTTTCAATGTTATGATGTATTATGTAATATGATATTGTATCATATAATACAATATTGTATTTTATATAATAATGTTGTATTATGTGATCAAATACAATAAGGTTTAACACAATACAATGTCATTTCATATTTACAATATCATCTTTGTTTATTACAGTATTTTATTGTATTATATGATATAAATTGTAAGTATGATAGGATGCAATATTTAATTTTATATTATTATATTGATTAATATATGAACATATGATTATCATGCATTTTTTTATCAGATGATATATGATTTTGTGTCAAAACAGAATCCATGAATATCCAAGATCATAAAGTATGATTTTCATATAATATGATAAAGGTGGTCTCATAGGGGTGATGCCTCGTCTCGGTGAGCTTTGTAATCTGTGATTACCTATGTTTTTTTTTTAATTTTGTGACCACTTGTTTCACTTCAGGTGGTTAGGAGTTTTCATTTTGAGAAAGATAGAGGAGAGAATACGTCATTCTCATACCTGGGATGAAGTTCCACAAAGGTGAGGTGTAAATGGTTTCCTCAAACTTTCATTTCATTAATGATATATGAATATATTACACTAAGTGTATTATTTATATGTATGTTCCTTTCATCCGTCAGTTAGTGTCTACACATATCTGACTTTTAATCCTGAAATTAAGTTCCAAATCTTAGTTGTTAGTGGAACTTCTTTAAAGAAGGATATGTTTAGAAGTGGAAATTTGTAATTTCCCCATATTTCTTGCTTCATTTCCTGTATGTAATTGTTTCTTTTTAACAACCAAAATTTTTTTTATTATTGTAGCCAGTATATTCAGAACAAAGATTTTTTGTTGCGGCCCCTCAGAACCACGTCTTTCAGTAATTTGTGCGAGAGTCCAAACCTCCGACAGCTCATGTTCACCAGTCCTACCTCCACCTTCTACGGATTCAGTCCGTGTACGTTACACTCCATGAAGGAGACGATAGCTCATCGTAGAATCCGGATGAGGAATCAGAGAGCTCTGAAAAGTCCTCCTTCATCACCCTCTAAAAATGTAAGTTTTAAATACCAGTAAGTTTATCGGTTATCCTTTCAGTTAATTTAGTTAAACCTTGTATTATTTATATCGCAATGTCAAGTGACATTTTACTTACTTTTTGCCCATTGTTTTTTACCTCATCAACTGGTGTATCAATGAGTTTGTTTGTGTCTTTATGAACCACAGCACCACAGTGTACAGTCCCTAGAAGATTTCCCTCTACATCATCACATTCCAAGGCCCAGCCGAGTTCTCCACTGTCAGCCCATGGACTTGCCCAAATTTCTATTCTACACAATACCCAAGGTAAGGCTTTGTGCCGACAATCAAAGAAGTAGTTTATTTAACTTTTGTCTTCATAGAGTGTTATGATGTTCGAAGTGGTATATATTTATATATACACATACTGGAAGAAATATTAATGCACAAAAAGCATACCTTGTGATTGTTTAACTTACTCATTTTGATATTAGATACAAGTGAAACCACATCGGTATTTCTGCCCTGACCGTGGAGCCGCCTGGCGGGTGATGAAGGAGAACCTTTGTGGTACCCCTGAGGGTCTGCTAAGTGTCCTGTATGGTAGCCCCGAGGTATATGAACTGGTCCGCTGGTACAACCCCTGGCACTTCTTCACAGCCCCAGCAGGGGGCCTCATGTGCTCCAAACCAATCCATGGCTGGTCTGGTTGTTTTGTACCAGGTATTGCCTACATTAACTTTGTACCAAAACAAAAGTGCTGTACATGTATTTCATACTTTGATACTTACTTCGTAGTTCTATCAAAAATTTTAAATGAGAATTATACAAATACATGATTATTTTTTGTTTCATAGATAAAGAATCCTTGATCTCAGATGCTGGTAAGCTCTCAGTGCTAGATACTCTGTTAGCCAAGTTGAAAGCGGAGGGGCACAGAGTGCTTATTTACTCTCAGATGACCCGCATGATAGATTTACTTGAGGTAATTTTGTTTATCTCTTAAATTGATCCCTATTGAATCAACTTTGAATCATGTATATGAATAAGAAATAAAATTCAAAGATATTTTAAATACTAAATTGAAGTCAAACATTTCAATTATGGTATTTTATATACCGGTACTAGTCATTTTACCAATGTTTTAAAAGATGAAGAAAAGTTTCCATATCTCTTTTTGACATCCCAGGAAATCTTTGTTTGGACATATTATTGCTAGTAAAGCTTTCTGCAGAAATAAGAGTATCATGTTGTGTTTGTATTGAGATATAAAACAGGTAATATTGTTACCTTTAAGGAGTACATGTGGCACAGGAAACACACCTACATGAGGCTGGACGGCTCGTCCAAGATCTCAGACAGGCGAGACATGGTGGCTGATTTCCAGACTCGCTCGGACATCTTTGTGTTCCTGCTGAGTACGAGAGCTGGAGGGCTCGGAATCAATCTGACTGCTGCTGACACTGTAAGTCAAAGCTTTGTGAATAATTTCCATGTATGGACATCAAAAGACAAGCCCTAGTTTATCTTCTTGAATTAATAAGAAATGACATGTGATGCTTGCCGACAGTCCATAAAATTAATATATTACTAGAAACGTGCAAAACATGTTTGAAAGTTAATGTATATTTTACCTTTCCAAAAATAAGTTACTGAATACGTGAAGGAAAACATATAGTTATACCAGTCATTGAAAGCAAGCAATTGTGTCATTACAAAAGTTCTATTCATTTTTTTTAAGCTCTGATAAGGAAAGATTAGTAGATTTTGAGTGGTATATAATGAGTGATATGTACCTATTCAAGTTGATGATACAATATACATGATGGATATTATCTGTGGCTGGTGTATTTTATTGACCTGTACCTGTAGATGATGTGTTCTAGGTGTTCTTCTATATTTAGTGTATGATATGACCATATACATGTACAAGTAGATGGTGGATTGTAGCTGTTCTTCTATATATAGTGTATGATATGTGCATATACATGTAGATGGTGTATTGTAGGTGATCTTCTACGACAGCGATTGGAACCCCACTGTGGACCAGCAGGCCATGGACCGGGCTCACAGACTGGGACAGACCAAACAAGTCACCGTCTACAGGCTGGTCTGTAAGGGAACTATAGAGGAGCGGATCCTAGAGCGAGCCAGGGAAAAGAGTGAGGTAAGGGGTGGATCCAAGTGAAAACAATGGGAAATTCTTTATTTGTTCATTTGTACATTATACTAGCAGTTGTTATATTTTTAAAAAACAGTTACAGACTTAAATGATAAATTCTAGAAAATTCACCTCAGAAAATACCTCTCACATACAAGCCAGGCATACTTGTAGGCTAGTATATAGAGTACATGTATGGATGAAATCTATGTATATAAATGACTGACATATATGTCTATGTTTACAGATACAGAGAATGGTGATCAGTGGTGGAAACTATAAAACAGACATGCTTAAACCTAAGGAAGTTGTCTCCCTTCTACTGGATGATGAAGAAATTGAGAAAAAATGTAAGTAATACTGAAAAAAAACCCCACATTTGTTCCTACAATATAACAAAATAAGACATTAAATAAGAGTTGTTTGTACAATACAACAAAAAAGGACATTAATTAAAGTTGTTTTTACAATACAACAATATAGGGCATTAATTAAAGTATCCAAACTAGCCTTCCGTGTGACTACTCTTACACTTCTTTTTATGTTGAGTATGATTTGAATTCACAGTGAAGCTAGGAAAGCAAGATGGAGAAGGAGGAAAAGACAAAGACAGAAAGAGGAAACGAGAATACAAGGTATTCCTGTAGTTAACAAAAAGTTAAAGTAAAAAATCTGACCAAGACACAGAAATATGTTATTTTACAAGCACTTGGAAATACACAAGTTTTCAAAATGATTTTTGAACAATCTTCTGTTCTGTAGAAAAGAGAGAACAAGAAGTCTAAGGGAGATGATGTCAATGTGACGTACCAGGCTGACAGCGAATCAGTGTACAGTTTGGACTCGACCTCTGTCCCAGCAAGTCCCCTCAGTGTGGTAAGTCCCATAGTCGGAACTATACTCGCAAAAACAGTCAACCAGACAGACAAGCACAGTCAATCAGAGGGCACCATTTCACTCATCTTCATTGAATTGAATACAGGAGACAAGTGATGGTATATGTGAGTTTTCTGTATTGTAGATGTCAGTGGGGAGTGAGGCCACCAATCAGCAGGCAGTGGATGACAGCAGTAACGACGCCCTGGTTATTGTGGACGACTCTCACTATCCTCCAGGTCTGTGGAATTTATGGCTAAAGAAATTTCAATTGTTTTTAAAAATTCAGACTGGGTGTCTCAAGGAAAACTTGAATTTACAATCTTTAACATTTATTATAGACTGCTTTTTCATTCTTGTACACGTAAATTGATATTCAGTTACCCCAACAAGTAAAAGAGGAAAGAGAGGTCGACCCAAAGGATCGACAGGTGTGCCGCGGAGATCGCGGGGGCGGGGTGGTGTCAGAAAATCCCTGAGTGCTGCAGAACTGGCTGGGGCCCAGGCAGGGATGACAGCAGCCTACGCTGCTTACGGCTACAACATTGCAGGTAAGGGTGTATGATATACAATATATGGCTACAACATTGCAGGTTAGGGTGTATTATATACAATATATGGCTACAACATTGCAGGTTAGGGTGTATTATATACAATATATGGCTACAACATTGCAGGTTAGGGTGTATGATATACAATATATGGCTACAACATTGCAGGTAAGGGTGTATGATATGCAATATATGGCTACAACATTGCAGGTTAGGGTGTATTATATACAATATATGGTTACAACATTACAGGTAAGGGTGTAGGATATACAATATATGGCTACAACATTGCAGGTAAGGGTGTATGATATACAATATATGGCTACAACATTGCAGGTTAGGGTGTATTATATACAATATATGGCTACAATTTTACAGGTAAGGGTGTATGATATGCGATACATGGCTACAACATTG
>NW_026441580.1:0-135026 GCF_025612915.1 Magallana angulata
GAGGTGCACCAGAAAAACGGTAGTTCTATCATCTCTGAAAATTTCAGCCTTTTATCTTTACTCGTTTTTGAGAAACCCGACAGACAAAATTGACTTTTTAAAATCGTAAACGGACGATAACTTCTGACCGGAAGTGTTTTTTCAAAAAATAAAAATTATATATCAGCTTTAGCTAAAAACACGTTTATATTGAAAATTTGAATGGAATCGACCGAGACATCTCTGAGAAATCGTCTGCACAAAATCGGTAAGAAAAAAAAAGAATTATAATAATAAGAATAAGAAAAGTGAAAAAAGAAACAATAGAATAATAGAAGGGTCTTCCGCTGAAGACGGAAGACCCTAATAATTAAAGACTGTTTTTGCCTAAATCTTAATGAACGAGTGTTTTCAACTTGTACTACAGTCCAACAACCCCTTTATGTTGAATATTTTAGTAAGAAAATAAAAAAAAAAAAAAAAAAAATGGAGAGAAAGAAATAGAGAGAAAGAAGAAATCTTGGCTCCGGCATGGCCCTTTGCAGGTGTCATAACAGTATTTCAGCAAAGGTTCACGTCAAAACATGGCTGACGCGAAATAATTCCCGAATTTCTCTTTGAATTTGGGGCGTTTCCGCCCGGGAGAGGAGCTGAATTTTTGTATGAGATGAGGAACGATGTGTGAGATGTCTGACTACCAGGTTTGGTAACAGTGCGATGTCATTTGAAATATTGATGCGTGTTTTCGTCTGGAGGGGGGTGAAAAGACCCGAGCTTGATTTTCGTCGTAAATAAATCGAAAGTAGAATTTTGAGGTGTGGATCTCGGATTCGGTTAACGACAATTAGGGGAAGTCAAGTCCTAAAACAATGACTGATGCATTTTTACACATGTATTTCAGTGTTGAGATTTTTTTTCGTGTCGTTTATTATTGTGTTTGACTGTTTTATTTCAACAGGATTGATAAATCATTATAAATGTAGAAAATAACGAAATCAGTAACACGTAATTTTATTCGGTAAAAATTTGATGACAGTAATTTCCACAGTTCTAACATTCATAAGTAGTTCACACGCTATCGTAGATACAGACTAAACGGAAAACAAGAAATATACATGCAACAGAAATATTACGCGGCTGCTTACATCCCTTGTACTGTGTACATTTTAAGTCCTCGTACAGGCTATACTTGCCGCTTGATCTCAGGAATTTCTTCTGAATTGTTCAATCCGCTGCATATTTGTCAGATAATAAGAATGGGGTCCGAGGTACATTTACACAAAATTTCATTGGGATTGAGTGAAGGGCTCGGGAGTTAGAATTTTTTTCTACAGTACATGTGAAGCACGCCAATCAAAACTCAAATGTCAAAAAATTCATTACTCCTCTTAAAAGTGAACGAATTGGTCTGGTAATTAGTACAGTAATCTAGAATGGTACTAGGTTGAAAATAAAGGTCCAAGATGAAAGATTCAGTCAAATCAGTCCATAAAAACTTAATGATTTTGTGAATAGGGGGGGGGGGGGGGTCAGTGCGTGTAGTGTGTAAATTTTATTTCCGCGTATAGGCTATAAGCGACGTTTGATTCTTCTTAATTGTTCATCCGCTGCATATTTGACAGACATAAGAATGGGGTCCGAGGTTTATATTCACGAATTTTCATTAGCATTGAGTGAAGGACTCGGGAGTTAGATTTTTTTTGTACAGTACATGTCAAACACGACGATGGAAGCTCAAATGCCAAAAAGTTCATAACTCTGTTAATAATGAACGAATTGGTCTGGTAATTAGTACAGTAATCTAGAATGATACTAAGTTGATATTAAAGGTCCAAGATCAAAGATCAAGTAAAATCGGGTCAGAAAAACTAAATGATTTTATGAATGGGGGGGGGGGGGGTCGGTCAGTGACTTCTATATTAAACGGAGAATATTAAATTCTAAATATCACATATTACACAATTTTTAAACAAAATACATATGTTAGAACAATGTATAAGCGTTGTTTTAAAGATGTAACTTTTGATTTTTTTCAACATGTTAACTTTATTTCAGTATGAATACATAGCTATGGATCTCAATACTCAAATACGGGGAAAAGCGATATTATTGTAACTTCTTTTACTAAATCAAAACAGAAAAGAACAGAATCCATCATTTTAAAGATAAAAAAATCAGATCTAAGCACAAAAAGAGGGGGAAAGAAATCGGCACTCGGGGCTCGAACCCGGGTCGTCTAGGCACATGACCACGACTCTAACGACTGAGCTACCCGGACTCTCGCTTCAGAACTTTGACGCCTAATTTCTCGAGAATGCCTTGATCGATTTTAAAACAAATTACATATTCTGAATCAGTGAAAGGGTCACTATATGGTGTAAAAATTTCGAACAAATACATTAAAAAATAAAAAAGTCAAAAAATTCAATTTTTGAAATTTCCTTCCGGTGACGACCGGAAGTGACGGCGGACATTCTCTATACCGAGGTGCACCAGAAAAACGGTAGTTCTATCATCTCTGAAAATTTCAGCCTTTTATCTTTACTCGTTTTTGAGAAACCCGACAGACAAAATTGACTTTTTAAAATCGTAAACGGACGATAACTTCTGACCGGAAGTGTTTTTTCAAAAAATAAAAATTATATATCAGCTTTAGCTAAAAACACGTTTATATTGAAAATTTGAATGGAATCGACCGAGACATCTCTGAGAAATCGTCTGCACAAAATCGGTAAGAAAAAAAAAGAATTATAATAATAAGAATAAGAAAAGTGAAAAGAAACAATAGAATAATAGAAGGGTCTTCCGCTGAAGACGGAAGACCCTAATAATTAAAGACTGTTTTTGCCTAAATCTTAATGAACGAGTGTTTTCAACTTGTACTACAGTCCAACAACCCCTTTATGTTGAATATTTTAGTAAGAAAATAAAAAAAAAAAAAAAAAAAAAATGGAGAGAAAGAAATAGAGAGAAAGAAGAAATCTTGGCTCCGGCATGGCCTTTGCAGGTGTCATAACAGTATTTCAGCAAAGGTTCACGTCAAAACATGGCTGACGCGAAATAATTCCCGAATTTCTCTTTGAATTTGGGGCGTTTCCCGCCCGGGAGAGGAGCTGAATTTTTGTATGAGATGAGGAACGATGTGTGAGATGTCTGACTACACAGGTTTGGTAACAGTGCGATGTCATTTGAAATATTGATGCGTGTTTTCGTCTGGAGGGGGGTGAAAAGACCGAGCTTGATTTTCGTCGTAAATAAATCGAAAGTAGAATTTTGAGGTGTGGATCTCGATTCGGTTAACGACAATTAGGGGAAGTCAAGTCCTAAAACAATGACTGATGCATTTTACACATGTATTTCAGTGTTGAGATTTTTTTTCGTGTCGTTTATTATTGTGTTTGACTGTTTTATTTCAACAGGATTGATAAAATCATTATAAATGTAGAAATAACGAAATCAGTAACACGTAATTTTATTCGGTAAAATTTGATGACAGTAATTTCCACAGTTCTAACATTCATAAGTAGTTCACACGCTATCGTAGATACAGACTAAACGGAAAACAAGAAATATACATGCAACAGAAATATTACGCGGCTGCTTACATCCTTGTACTGTGTACATTTTAAGTCCTCGTACAGGCTATACTTGCCGCTTGATCTCAGGAATTTCTTCTGAATTGTTCAATCCGCTGCATATTTGTCAGATAATAAGAATGGGGTCCGAGGTACATTTACACAAAATTTCATTGGGATTGAGTGAAGGGCTCGGGAGTTAGAATTTTTTTCTACAGTACATGTGAAGCACGCCAATCAAAACTCAAATGTCAAAAAATTCATTACTCTCTTAAAAGTGAACGAATTGGTCTGGTAATTAGTACAGTAATCTAGAATGGTACTAGGTTGAAAATAAAGGTCCAAGATGAAAGATTCAGTCAAATCAGTCCATAAAAACTTAATGATTTTGTGAATAGGGGGGGGGGGGGTCAGTGCGTGTAGTGTGTAAATTTTATTTCCGCGTATAGGCTATAAGCGACGTTTGATTCTTCTTAATTGTTCAATCCGCTGCATATTTGACAGACAATAAGAATGGGGTCCGAGGTTTATATTCACGAATTTTCATTAGCATTGAGTGAAGGACTCGGGAGTTAGATTTTTTTTGTACAGTACATGTCAAACACGACGATGGAAGCTCAAATGCCAAAAAGTTCATAACTCTGTTAATAATGAACGAATTGGTCTGGTAATTAGTACAGTAATCTAGAATGATACTAAGTTGATATTAAAGGTCCAAGATCAAAGATCAAGTAAAATCGGGTCAGAAAAACTAAATGATTTTATGAATGGGGGGGGGGGGGGTCGGTCAGTGACTTCTATATTAAACGGAGAATATTAAATTCTAAATATCACATATTACACAATTTTTAAACAAAATACATATGTTAGAACAATGTATAAGCGTTGTTTTAAAGATGTAACTTTTGATTTTTTTTCAACATGTTAACTTTATTTCAGTATGAATACATAGCTATGGATCTCAATACTCAAATACGGGGAAAAGCGATATTATTGTAACTTCTTTTACTAAATCAAAACAGAAAAGAACAGAATCCATCATTTTAAAGATAAAAAAAATCAGATCTAAGCACAAAAAGAGGGGGAAAGAAATTCGGCACTCGGGGCTCGAACCCGGGTCGTCTAGCACATGACCACGACTCTAACGACTGAGCTACCCGGACTCTCGCTTCAGAACTTTGACGCCTAATTCTCGAGAATGCCTTGATCGATTTTAAACAAATTACATATTCTGAATCAGTGAAAAGGGTCACTATAAGGTGTAAAAATTTCGAACAAATACATTAAAAAATAAAAAAGTCAAAAATTCAATTTTTGAAATTTCCTTCCGGTGACGACCGGAAGTGACGGCGGACATTCTCTATACCGAGGTGCACCAGAAAAACGGTAGTTCTATCATCTCTGAAAATTTCAGCCTTTTATCTTTACTCGTTTTTGAGAAACCCGACAGACAAAATTGACTTTTTAAAATCGTAAACGGACGATAACTTCTGACCGGAAGTGTTTTTTCAAAAAATAAAAATTATATATCAGCTTTAGCTAAAAACACGTTTATATGAAAATTTGAATGGAATCGACCGAGACATCTCTGAGAAATCGTCTGCACAAAATCGGTAAGAAAAAAAAAAGAATTATAATAATAAGAATAAGAAAAGTGAAAAAGAAACAATAGAATAATAGAAGGGTCTTCCGCTGAAGACGGAAGACCCTAATAATTAAAGACTGTTTTTGCCTAAATCTTAATGAACGAGTGTTTTCAACTTGTACTACAGTCCAACAACCCCTTTATGTTGAATATTTTAGTAAGAAAATAAAAAAAAAAAAAAAAAAAAAAATGGAGAGAAAGAAATAGAGAGAAAGAAGAAATCTTGGCTCCGGCATGGCCTTTGCAGGTGTCATAACAGTATTTCAGCAAAGGTTCACGTCAAAACATGGCTGACGCGAAATAATTCCCGAATTTCTCTTTGAATTTGGGGCGTTTCCGCCCGGGAGAGGAGCTGAATTTTTGTATGAGATGAGGAACGATGTGTGAGATGTCTGACTACACAGGTTTGGTAACAGTGCGATGTCATTTGAAATATTGATGCGTGTTTTCGTCTGGAGGGGGTGAAAAGACCCGAGCTTGATTTTCGTCGTAAATAAATCGAAAGTAGAATTTTGAGGTGTGGATCTCGGATCGGTTAACGACAATTAGGGGAAGTCAAGTCCTAAAACAATGACTGATGCATTTTACACATGTATTTCAGTGTTGAGATTTTTTTCGTGTCGTTTATTATTGTGTTTGACTGTTTTATTTCAACAGGATTGATAAAATCATTATAAATGTAGAAATAACGAAATCAGTAACACGTAATTTTATTCGGTAAAATTTGATGACAGTAATTTCCACAGTTCTAACATTCATAAGTAGTTCACACTCTATCGTAGATACAGACTAAACGGAAAACAAGAAATATACATGCAACAGAAATATTACGCGGCTGCTTACATCCCTTGTACTGTGTACATTTTAAGTCCTCGTACAGGCTATACTTGCCGCTTGATCTCAGGAATTTCTTCTGAATTGTTCAATCCGCTGCATATTTGTCAGATAATAAGAATGGGGTCCGAGGTACATTTACACAAAATTTCATTGGGATTGAGTGAAGGGCTCGGGAGTTAGAATTTTTTCTACAGTACATGTGAAGCACGCCATCAAAACTCAAATGTCAAAAAATTCATTACTCTCTTAAAAGTGAACGAATTGGTCTGGTAATTAGTACAGTAATCTAGAATGGTACTAGGTTGAAAATAAAGGTCCAAGATGAAAGATTCAGTCAAATCAGTCCATAAAAACTTAATGATTTTGTGAATAGGGGGGGGGGGGGGTCAGTGCGTGTAGTGTGTAAATTTTATTTCCGCGTATAGGCTATAAGCGACGTTTTGATTCTTCTTAATTGTTCAATCCGCTGCATATTTGACAGACAATAAGAATGGGGTCCGAGGTTTATATTCACGAATTTTCATTAGCATTGAGTGAAGGACTCGGGAGTTAGATTTTTTTTGTACAGTACATGTCAAACACGACGATGGAAGCTCAAATGCCAAAAAGTTCATAACTCTGTTAATAATGAACGAATTGGTCTGGTAATTAGTACAGTAATCTAGAATGATACTAAGTTGATATTAAAGGTCCAAGATCAAAGATCAAGTAAAATCGGGTCAGAAAAACTAAATGATTTTATGAATGGGGGGGGGGGGGGGGTCGGTCAGTGACTTCTATATTAAACGGAGAATATTAAATTCTAAATATCACATATTACACAATTTTTAAACAAAATACATATGTTAGAACAATGTATAAGCGTTGTTTTAAAGATGTAACTTTTGATTTTTTTCAACATGTTAACTTTATTTCAGTATGAATACATAGCTATGGATCTCAATACTCAAATACGGGGAAAAGCGATATTATTGTAACTTCTTTTACTAAATCAAAACAGAAAAGAACAGAATCCATCATTTTAAAGATAAAAAAATCAGATCTAAGCACAAAAAGAGGGGGAAAGAAATTCGGCACTCGGGGCTCGAACCCGGGTCGTCTAGGCACATGACCACGACTCTAACGACTGAGCTACCCGGACTCTCGCTTCAGAACTTTGACGCCTAATTTCTCGAGAATGCCTTGATCGATTTTAAAACAAATTACATATTCTGAATCAGTGAAAGGGTCACTATAAGGTGTAAAAATTTCGAACAAATACATTAAAAAATAAAAAAGTCAAAAAATTCAATTTTTGAAATTTCCTTCCGGTGACGACCGGAAGTGACGGCGGACATTCTCTATACCGAGGTGCACCAGAAAAACGGTAGTTCTATCATCTCTGAAAATTTCAGCCTTTTATCTTTACTCGTTTTTGAGAAACCCGACAGACAAAATTGACTTTTTAAAATCGTAAACGGACGATAACTTCTGACCGGAAGTGTTTTTTCAAAAAATAAAAATTATATATCAGCTTTAGCTAAAAACACGTTTATATTGAAAATTTGAATGGAATCGACCGAGACATCTCTGAGAAATCGTCTGCACAAAATCGGTAAGAAAAAAAAAGAATTATAATAATAAGAATAAGAAAAGTGAAAAAGAAACAATAGAATAATAGAAGGGTCTTCCGCTGAAGACGGAAGACCCTAATAATTAAAGACTGTTTTTGCCTAAATCTTAATGAACGAGTGTTTTCAACTTGTACTACAGTCCAACAACCCCTTTATGTTGAATATTTTAGTAAGAAAATAAAAAAAAAAAAAAAAAAAAAATGGAGAGAAAGAAATAGAGAGAAAGAAGAAATCTTGGCTCCGGCATGGCCTTTGCAGGTGTCATAACAGTATTTCAGCAAAGGTTCACGTCAAAACATGGCTGACGCGAAATAATTCCCGAATTTCTCTTTGAATTTGGGGCGTTTCCGCCCGGGAGAGGAGCTGAATTTTTGTATGAGATGAGGAACGATGTGTGAGATGTCTGACTACACAGGTTTGGTAACAGTGCGATGTCATTTGAAATATTGATGCGTGTTTTCGTCTGGAGGGGGGTGAAAAGACCCGAGCTTGATTTTCGTCGTAAATAAATCGAAAGTAGAATTTTGAGGTGTGGATCTCGGATTCGGTTAACGACAATTAGGGGAAGTCAAGTCCTAAAACAATGACTGATGCATTTTACACATGTATTTCAGTGTTGAGATTTTTTTTCGTGTCGTTTATTATTGTGTTTGACTGTTTTATTTCAACAGGATTGATAAAATCATTATAAATGTAGAAATAACGAAATCAGTAACACGTAATTTTATTCGGTAAAAATTTGATGACAGTAATTTCCACAGTTCTAACATTCATAAGTAGTTCACACGCTATCGTAGATACAGACTAAACGGAAAACAAGAAATATACATGCAACAGAAATATTACGCGGCTGCTTACATCCCTTGTACTGTGTACATTTTAAGTCCTCGTACAGGCTATACTTGCCGCTTGATCTCAGGAATTTCTTCTGAATTGTTCAATCCGCTGCATATTTGTCAGATAATAAGAATGGGGTCCGAGGTACATTTACACAAAATTTCATTGGGATTGAGTGAAGGGCTCGGGAGTTAGAATTTTTTTCTACAGTACATGTGAAGCACGCCAATCAAAACTCAAATGTCAAAAAATTCATTACTCTCTTAAAAGTGAACGAATTGGTCTGGTAATTAGTACAGTAATCTAGAATGGTACTAGGTTGAAAATAAAGGTCCAAGATGAAAGATTCAGTCAAATCAGTCCATAAAAACTTAATGATTTTGTGAATAGGGGGGGGGGGGGTCAGTGCGTGTAGTGTGTAAATTTTATTTCCGCGTATAGGCTATAAGCGACGTTTGATTCTTCTTAATTGTTCAATCCGCTGCATATTTGACAGACAATAAGAATGGGGTCCGAGGTTTATATTCACGAATTTTCATTAGCATTGAGTGAAGGACTCGGGAGTTAGATTTTTTTTGTACAGTACATGTCAAACACGACGATGGAAGCTCAAATGCCAAAAAGTTCATAACTCTGTTAATAATGAACGAATTGGTCTGGTAATTAGTACAGTAATCTAGAATGATACTAAGTTGATATTAAAGGTCCAAGATCAAAGATCAAGTAAAATCGGGTCAGAAAAACTAAATGATTTTATGAATGGGGGGGGGGGGGGGGGTCGGTCAGTGACTTCTATATTAAACGGAGAATATTAAATTCTAAATATCACATATTACACAATTTTTAAACAAAATACATATGTTAGAACAATGTATAAGCGTTGTTTTAAAGATGTAACTTTTGATTTTTTTCAACATGTTAACTTTATTTCAGTATGAATACATAGCTATGGATCTCAATACTCAAATACGGGGAAAAGCGATATTATTGTAACTTCTTTTACTAAATCAAAACAGAAAAGAACAGAATCCATCATTTTAAAGATAAAAAAATCAGATCTAAGCACAAAAAGAGGGGGAAAGAAATTCGGCACTCGGGGCTCGAACCCGGGTCGTCTAGGCACATGACCACGACTCTAACGACTGAGCTACCCGGACTCTCGCTTCAGAACTTTGACGCCTAATTTCTCGAGAATGCCTTGATCGATTTTAAAACAAATTACATATTCTGAATCAGTGAAAGGGTCACTATAAGGTGTAAAAATTTCGAACAAATACATTAAAAAATAAAAAAGTCAAAAAATTCAATTTTTGAAATTTCCTTCCGGTGACGACCGGAAGTGACGGCGGACATTCTCTATACCGAGGTGCACCAGAAAAACGGTAGTTCTATCATCTCTGAAAATTTCAGCCTTTTATCTTTACTCGTTTTTGAGAAACCCGACAGACAAAATTGACTTTTTAAAATCGTAAACGGACGATAACTTCTGACCGGAAGTGTTTTTTCAAAAAATAAAAATTATATATCAGCTTTAGCTAAAAACACGTTTATATTGAAAATTTGAATGGAATCGACCGAGACATCTCTGAGAAATCGTCTGCACAAAATCGGTAAGAAAAAAAAAGAATTATAATAATAAGAATAAGAAAAGTGAAAAAGAAACAATAGAATAATAGAAGGGTCTTCCGCTGAAGACGGAAGACCCTAATAATTAAAGACTGTTTTTGCCTAAATCTTAATGAACGAGTGTTTTCAACTTGTACTACAGTCCAACAACCCCTTTATGTTGAATATTTTAGTAAGAAAATAAAAAAAAAAAAAAAAAAAAAATGGAGAGAAAGAAATAGAGAGAAAGAAGAAATCTTGGCTCCGGCATGGCCTTTGCAGGTGTCATAACAGTATTTCAGCAAAGGTTCACGTCAAAACATGGCTGACGCGAAATAATTCCCGAATTTCTCTTTGAATTTGGGGCGTTTCCGCCCGGGAGAGGAGCTGAATTTTTGTATGAGATGAGGAACGATGTGTGAGATGTCTGACTACACAGGTTTGGTAACAGTGCGATGTCATTTGAAATATTGATGCGTGTTTTCGTCTGGAGGGGGGTGAAAAGACCCGAGCTTGATTTTCGTCGTAAATAAATCGAAAGTAGAATTTTGAGGTGTGGATCTCGGATTCGGTTAACGACAATTAGGGGAAGTCAAGTCCTAAAACAATGACTGATGCATTTTACACATGTATTTCAGTGTTGAGATTTTTTTTCGTGTCGTTTATTATTGTGTTTGACTGTTTTATTTCAACAGGATTGATAAAATCATTATAAATGTAGAAATAACGAAATCAGTAACACGTAATTTTATTCGGTAAAAATTTGATGACAGTAATTTCCACAGTTCTAACATTCATAAGTAGTTCACACGCTATCGTAGATACAGACTAAACGGAAAACAAGAAATATACATGCAACAGAAATATTACGCGGCTGCTTACATCCCTTGTACTGTGTACATTTTAAGTCCTCGTACAGGCTATACTTGCCGCTTGATCTCAGGAATTTCTTCTGAATTGTTCAATCCGCTGCATATTTGTCAGATAATAAGAATGGGGTCCGAGGTACATTTACACAAAATTTCATTGGGATTGAGTGAAGGGCTCGGGAGTTAGAATTTTTTTCTACAGTACATGTGAAGCACGCCAATCAAAACTCAAATGTCAAAAAATTCATTACTCTCTTAAAAGTGAACGAATTGGTCTGGTAATTAGTACAGTAATCTAGAATGGTACTAGGTTGAAAATAAAGGTCCAAGATGAAAGATTCAGTCAAATCAGTCCATAAAAACTTAATGATTTTGTGAATAGGGGGGGGGGGGGTCAGTGCGTGTAGTGTGTAAATTTTATTTCCGCGTATAGGCTATAAGCGACGTTTGATTCTTCTTAATTGTTCAATCCGCTGCATATTTGACAGACAATAAGAATGGGGTCCGAGGTTTATATTCACGAATTTTCATTAGCATTGAGTGAAGGACTCGGGAGTTAGATTTTTTTTGTACAGTACATGTCAAACACGACGATGGAAGCTCAAATGCCAAAAAGTTCATAACTCTGTTAATAATGAACGAATTGGTCTGGTAATTAGTACAGTAATCTAGAATGATACTAAGTTGATATTAAAGGTCCAAGATCAAAGATCAAGTAAAATCGGGTCAGAAAAACTAAATGATTTTATGAATGGGGGGGGGGGGGGGTCGGTCAGTGACTTCTATATTAAACGGAGAATATTAAATTCTAAATATCACATATTACACAATTTTTAAACAAAATACATATGTTAGAACAATGTATAAGCGTTGTTTTAAAGATGTAACTTTTGATTTTTTTCAACATGTTAACTTTATTTCAGTATGAATACATAGCTATGGATCTCAATACTCAAATACGGGGAAAAGCGATATTATTGTAACTTCTTTTACTAAATCAAAACAGAAAAGAACAGAATCCATCATTTTAAAGATAAAAAAAATCAGATCTAAGCACAAAAAGAGGGGGAAAGAAATTCGGCACTCGGGGCTCGAACCCGGGTCGTCTAGGCACATGACCACGACTCTAACGACTGAGCTACCCGGACTCTCGCTTCAGAACTTTGACGCCTAATTTCTCGAGAATGCCTTGATCGATTTTAAAACAAATTACATATTCTGAATCAGTGAAAGGGTCACTATAAGGTGTAAAAATTTCGAACAAATACATTAAAAAATAAAAAAGTCAAAAAATTCAATTTTTGAAATTTCCTTCCGGTGACGACCGGAAGTGACGGCGGACATTCTCTATACCGAGGTGCACCAGAAAAACGGTAGTTCTATCATCTCTGAAAATTTCAGCCTTTTATCTTTACTCGTTTTTGAGAAACCCGACAGACAAAATTGACTTTTTAAAATCGTAAACGGACGATAACTTCTGACCGGAAGTGTTTTTTCAAAAAATAAAAATTATATATCAGCTTTAGCTAAAAACACGTTTATATTGAAAATTTGAATGGAATCGACCGAGACATCTCTGAGAAATCGTCTGCACAAAATCGGTAAGAAAAAAAAAAGAATTATAATAATAAGAATAAGAAAAGTGAAAAAGAAACAATAGAATAATAGAAGGGTCTTCCGCTGAAGACGGAAGACCCTAATAATTAAAGACTGTTTTTGCCTAAATCTTAATGAACGAGTGTTTTCAACTTGTACTACAGTCCAACAACCCCTTTATGTTGAATATTTTAGTAAGAAAATAAAAAAAAAAAAAAAAAAAAAATGGAGAGAAAGAAATAGAGAGAAAGAAGAAATCTTGGCTCCGGCATGGCCTTTGCAGGTGTCATAACAGTATTTCAGCAAAGGTTCACGTCAAAACATGGCTGACGCGAAATAATTCCCGAATTTCTCTTTGAATTTGGGGCGTTTCCGCCCGGGAGAGGAGCTGAATTTTTGTATGAGATGAGGAACGATGTGTGAGATGTCTGACTACACAGGTTTGGTAACAGTGCGATGTCATTTGAAATATTGATGCGTGTTTTCGTCTGGAGGGGGGTGAAAAGACCCGAGCTTGATTTTCGTCGTAAATAAATCGAAAGTAGAATTTTGAGGTGTGGATCTCGGATTCGGTTAACGACAATTAGGGGAAGTCAAGTCCTAAAACAATGACTGATGCATTTTACACATGTATTTCAGTGTTGAGATTTTTTTTCGTGTCGTTTATTATTGTGTTTGACTGTTTTATTTCAACAGGATTGATAAAATCATTATAAATGTAGAAATAACGAAATCAGTAACACGTAATTTTATTCGGTAAAAATTTGATGACAGTAATTTCCACAGTTCTAACATTCATAAGTAGTTCACACGCTATCGTAGATACAGACTAAACGGAAAACAAGAAATATACATGCAACAGAAATATTACGCGGCTGCTTACATCCCTTGTACTGTGTACATTTTAAGTCCTCGTACAGGCTATACTTGCCGCTTGATCTCAGGAATTTCTTCTGAATTGTTCAATCCGCTGCATATTTGTCAGATAATAAGAATGGGGTCCGAGGTACATTTACACAAAATTTCATTGGGATTGAGTGAAGGGCTCGGGAGTTAGAATTTTTTTCTACAGTACATGTGAAGCACGCCAATCAAAACTCAAATGTCAAAAAATTCATTACTCTCTTAAAAGTGAACGAATTGGTCTGGTAATTAGTACAGTAATCTAGAATGGTACTAGGTTGAAAATAAAGGTCCAAGATGAAAGATTCAGTCAAATCAGTCCATAAAAACTTAATGATTTTGTGAATAGGGGGGGGGGGGGTCAGTGCGTGTAGTGTGTAAATTTTATTTCCGCGTATAGGCTATAAGCGACGTTTGATTCTTCTTAATTGTTCAATCCGCTGCATATTTGACAGACAATAAGAATGGGGTCCGAGGTTTATATTCACGAATTTTCATTAGCATTGAGTGAAGGACTCGGGAGTTAGATTTTTTTTGTACAGTACATGTCAAACACGACGATGGAAGCTCAAATGCCAAAAAGTTCATAACTCTGTTAATAATGAACGAATTGGTCTGGTAATTAGTACAGTAATCTAGAATGATACTAAGTTGATATTAAAGGTCCAAGATCAAAGATCAAGTAAAATCGGGTCAGAAAAACTAAATGATTTTATGAATGGGGGGGGGGGGGGTCGGTCAGTGACTTCTATATTAAACGGAGAATATTAAATTCTAAATATCACATATTACACAATTTTTAAACAAAATACATATGTTAGAACAATGTATAAGCGTTGTTTTAAAGATGTAACTTTTGATTTTTTTCAACATGTTAACTTTATTTCAGTATGAATACATAGCTATGGATCTCAATACTCAAATACGGGGAAAAGCGATATTATTGTAACTTCTTTTACTAAATCAAAACAGAAAAGAACAGAATCCATCATTTTAAAGATAAAAAAATCAGATCTAAGCACAAAAAGAGGGGGAAAGAAATTCGGCACTCGGGGCTCGAACCCGGGTCGTCTAGGCACATGACCACGACTCTAACGACTGAGCTACCCGGACTCTCGCTTCAGAACTTTGACGCCTAATTTCTCGAGAATGCCTTGATCGATTTTAAAACAAATTACATATTCTGAATCAGTGAAAGGGTCACTATAAGGTGTAAAAATTTCGAACAAATACATTAAAAAATAAAAAAGTCAAAAAATTCAATTTTTGAAATTTCCTTCCGGTGACGACCGGAAGTGACGGCGGACATTCTCTATACCGAGGTGCACCAGAAAAACGGTAGTTCTATCATCTCTGAAAATTTCAGCCTTTTATCTTTACTCGTTTTTGAGAAACCCGACAGACAAAATTGACTTTTTAAAATCGTAAACGGACGATAACTTCTGACCGGAAGTGTTTTTTCAAAAAATAAAAATTATATATCAGCTTTAGCTAAAAACACGTTTATATTGAAAATTTGAATGGAATCGACCGAGACATCTCTGAGAAATCGTCTGCACAAAATCGGTAAGAAAAAAAAAGAATTATAATAATAAGAATAAGAAAAGTGAAAAAGAAACAATAGAATAATAGAAGGGTCTTCCGCTGAAGACGGAAGACCCTAATAATTAAAGACTGTTTTTGCCTAAATCTTAATGAACGAGTGTTTTCAACTTGTACTACAGTCCAACAACCCCTTTATGTTGAATATTTTAGTAAGAAAATAAAAAAAAAAAAAAAAAAAAAATGGAGAGAAAGAAATAGAGAGAAAGAAGAAATCTTGGCTCCGGCATGGCCTTTGCAGGTGTCATAACAGTATTTCAGCAAAGGTTCACGTCAAAACATGGCTGACGCGAAATAATTCCCGAATTTCTCTTTGAATTTGGGGCGTTTCCGCCCGGGAGAGGAGCTGAATTTTTGTATGAGATGAGGAACGATGTGTGAGATGTCTGACTACACAGGTTTGGTAACAGTGCGATGTCATTTGAAATATTGATGCGTGTTTTCGTCTGGAGGGGGGTGAAAAGACCCGAGCTTGATTTTCGTCGTAAATAAATCGAAAGTAGAATTTTGAGGTGTGGATCTCGGATTCGGTTAACGACAATTAGGGGAAGTCAAGTCCTAAAACAATGACTGATGCATTTTACACATGTATTTCAGTGTTGAGATTTTTTTTCGTGTCGTTTATTATTGTGTTTGACTGTTTTATTTCAACAGGATTGATAAAATCATTATAAATGTAGAAATAACGAAATCAGTAACACGTAATTTTATTCGGTAAAAATTTGATGACAGTAATTTCCACAGTTCTAACATTCATAAGTAGTTCACACGCTATCGTAGATACAGACTAAACGGAAAACAAGAAATATACATGCAACAGAAATATTACGCGGCTGCTTACATCCCTTGTACTGTGTACATTTTAAGTCCTCGTACAGGCTATACTTGCCGCTTGATCTCAGGAATTTCTTCTGAATTGTTCAATCCGCTGCATATTTGTCAGATAATAAGAATGGGGTCCGAGGTACATTTACACAAAATTTCATTGGGATTGAGTGAAGGGCTCGGGAGTTAGAATTTTTTTCTACAGTACATGTGAAGCACGCCAATCAAAACTCAAATGTCAAAAAATTCATTACTCTCTTAAAAGTGAACGAATTGGTCTGGTAATTAGTACAGTAATCTAGAATGGTACTAGGTTGAAAATAAAGGTCCAAGATGAAAGATTCAGTCAAATCAGTCCATAAAAACTTAATGATTTTGTGAATAGGGGGGGGGGGGGGTCAGTGCGTGTAGTGTGTAAATTTTATTTCCGCGTATAGGCTATAAGCGACGTTTGATTCTTCTTAATTGTTCAATCCGCTGCATATTTGACAGACAATAAGAATGGGGTCCGAGGTTTATATTCACGAATTTTCATTAGCATTGAGTGAAGGACTCGGGAGTTAGATTTTTTTTGTACAGTACATGTCAAACACGACGATGGAAGCTCAAATGCCAAAAAGTTCATAACTCTGTTAATAATGAACGAATTGGTCTGGTAATTAGTACAGTAATCTAGAATGATACTAAGTTGATATTAAAGGTCCAAGATCAAAGATCAAGTAAAATCGGGTCAGAAAAACTAAATGATTTTATGAATGGGGGGGGGGGGGTCGGTCAGTGACTTCTATATTAAACGGAGAATATTAAATTCTAAATATCACATATTACACAATTTTTAAACAAAATACATATGTTAGAACAATGTATAAGCGTTGTTTTAAAGATGTAACTTTTGATTTTTTTCAACATGTTAACTTTATTTCAGTATGAATACATAGCTATGGATCTCAATACTCAAATACGGGGAAAAGCGATATTATTGTAACTTCTTTTACTAAATCAAAACAGAAAAGAACAGAATCCATCATTTTAAAGATAAAAAAATCAGATCTAAGCACAAAAAGAGGGGGAAAGAAATTCGGCACTCGGGGCTCGAACCCGGGTCGTCTAGGCACATGACCACGACTCTAACGACTGAGCTACCCGGACTCTCGCTTCAGAACTTTGACGCCTAATTTCTCGAGAATGCCTTGATCGATTTTAAAACAAATTACATATTCTGAATCAGTGAAAGGGTCACTATAAGGTGTAAAAATTTCGAACAAATACATTAAAAAATAAAAAAGTCAAAAAATTCAATTTTTGAAATTTCCTTCCGGTGACGACCGGAAGTGACGGCGGACATTCTCTATACCGAGGTGCACCAGAAAAACGGTAGTTCTATCATCTCTGAAAATTTCAGCCTTTTATCTTTACTCGTTTTTGAGAAACCCGACAGACAAAATTGACTTTTTAAAATCGTAAACGGACGATAACTTCTGACCGGAAGTGTTTTTTCAAAAAATAAAAATTATATATCAGCTTTAGCTAAAAACACGTTTATATTGAAAATTTGAATGGAATCGACCGAGACATCTCTGAGAAATCGTCTGCACAAAATCGGTAAGAAAAAAAAAGAATTATAATAATAAGAATAAGAAAAGTGAAAAAGAAACAATAGAATAATAGAAGGGTCTTCCGCTGAAGACGGAAGACCCTAATAATTAAAGACTGTTTTTGCCTAAATCTTAATGAACGAGTGTTTTCAACTTGTACTACAGTCCAACAACCCCTTTATGTTGAATATTTTAGTAAGAAAATAAAAAAAAAAAAAAAAAAAAAAATGGAGAGAAAGAAATAGAGAGAAAGAAGAAATCTTGGCTCCGGCATGGCCTTTGCAGGTGTCATAACAGTATTTCAGCAAAGGTTCACGTCAAAACATGGCTGACGCGAAATAATTCCCGAATTTCTCTTTGAATTTGGGGCGTTTCCGCCCGGGAGAGGAGCTGAATTTTTGTATGAGATGAGGAACGATGTGTGAGATGTCTGACTACACAGGTTTGGTAACAGTGCGATGTCATTTGAAATATTGATGCGTGTTTTCGTCTGGAGGGGGGTGAAAAGACCCGAGCTTGATTTTCGTCGTAAATAAATCGAAAGTAGAATTTTGAGGTGTGGATCTCGGATTCGGTTAACGACAATTAGGGGAAGTCAAGTCCTAAAACAATGACTGATGCATTTTACACATGTATTTCAGTGTTGAGATTTTTTTTCGTGTCGTTTATTATTGTGTTTGACTGTTTTATTTCAACAGGATTGATAAAATCATTATAAATGTAGAAATAACGAAATCAGTAACACGTAATTTTATTCGGTAAAAATTTGATGACAGTAATTTCCACAGTTCTAACATTCATAAGTAGTTCACACGCTATCGTAGATACAGACTAAACGGAAAACAAGAAATATACATGCAACAGAAATATTACGCGGCTGCTTACATCCCTTGTACTGTGTACATTTTAAGTCCTCGTACAGGCTATACTTGCCGCTTGATCTCAGGAATTTCTTCTGAATTGTTCAATCCGCTGCATATTTGTCAGATAATAAGAATGGGGTCCGAGGTACATTTACACAAAATTTCATTGGGATTGAGTGAAGGGCTCGGGAGTTAGAATTTTTTTCTACAGTACATGTGAAGCACGCCAATCAAAACTCAAATGTCAAAAAATTCATTACTCTCTTAAAAGTGAACGAATTGGTCTGGTAATTAGTACAGTAATCTAGAATGGTACTAGGTTGAAAATAAAGGTCCAAGATGAAAGATTCAGTCAAATCAGTCCATAAAAACTTAATGATTTTGTGAATAGGGGGGGGGGGGGGGGTCAGTGCGTGTAGTGTGTAAATTTTATTTCCGCGTATAGGCTATAAGCGACGTTTGATTCTTCTTAATTGTTCAATCCGCTGCATATTTGACAGACAATAAGAATGGGGTCCGAGGTTTATATTCACGAATTTTCATTAGCATTGAGTGAAGGACTCGGGAGTTAGATTTTTTTTGTACAGTACATGTCAAACACGACGATGGAAGCTCAAATGCCAAAAAGTTCATAACTCTGTTAATAATGAACGAATTGGTCTGGTAATTAGTACAGTAATCTAGAATGATACTAAGTTGATATTAAAGGTCCAAGATCAAAGATCAAGTAAAATCGGGTCAGAAAAACTAAATGATTTTATGAATGGGGGGGGGGGGGGGTCGGTCAGTGACTTCTATATTAAACGGAGAATATTAAATTCTAAATATCACATATTACACAATTTTTAAACAAAATACATATGTTAGAACAATGTATAAGCGTTGTTTTAAAGATGTAACTTTTGATTTTTTTCAACATGTTAACTTTATTTCAGTATGAATATATAGCTATGGATCTCAATACTCAAATACGGGGAAAAGCGATATTATTGTAACTTCTTTTACTAAATCAAAACAGAAAAGAACAGAATCCATCATTTTAAAGATAAAAAAATCAGATCTAAGCACAAAAAGAGGGGGAAAGAAATTCGGCACTCGGGGCTCGAACCCGGGTCGTCTAGGCACATGACCACGACTCTAACGACTGAGCTACCCGGACTCTCGCTTCAGAACTTTGACGCCTAATTTCTCGAGAATGCCTTGATCGATTTTAAAACAAATTACATATTCTGAATCAGTGAAAGGGTCACTATAAGGTGTAAAAATTTCGAACAAATACATTAAAAAATAAAAAAGTCAAAAAATTCAATTTTTGAAATTTCCTTCCGGTGACGACCGGAAGTGACGGCGGACATTCTCTATACCGAGGTGCACCAGAAAAACGGTAGTTCTATCATCTCTGAAAATTTCAGCCTTTTATCTTTACTCGTTTTTGAGAAACCCGACAGACAAAATTGACTTTTTAAAATCGTAAACGGACGATAACTTCTGACCGGAAGTGTTTTTTCAAAAAATAAAAATTATATATCAGCTTTAGCTAAAAACACGTTTATATTGAAAATTTGAATGGAATCGACCGAGACATCTCTGAGAAATCGTCTGCACAAAATCGGTAAGAAAAAAAAAGAATTATAATAATAAGAATAAGAAAAGTGAAAAAGAAACAATAGAATAATAGAAGGGTCTTCCGCTGAAGACGGAAGACCCTAATAATTAAAGACTGTTTTTGCCTAAATCTTAATGAACGAGTGTTTTCAACTTGTACTACAGTCCAACAACCCCTTTATGTTGAATATTTTAGTAAGAAAATAAAAAAAAAAAAAAAAAAAAAATGGAGAGAAAGAAATAGAGAGAAAGAAGAAATCTTGGCTCCGGCATGGCCTTTGCAGGTGTCATAACAGTATTTCAGCAAAGGTTCACGTCAAAACATGGCTGACGCGAAATAATTCCCGAATTTCTCTTTGAATTTGGGGCGTTTCCGCCCGGGAGAGGAGCTGAATTTTTGTATGAGATGAGGAACGATGTGTGAGATGTCTGACTACACAGGTTTGGTAACAGTGCGATGTCATTTGAAATATTGATGCGTGTTTTCGTCTGGAGGGGGGTGAAAAGACCCGAGCTTGATTTTCGTCGTAAATAAATCGAAAGTAGAATTTTGAGGTGTGGATCTCGGATTCGGTTAACGACAATTAGGGGAAGTCAAGTCCTAAAACAATGACTGATGCATTTTACACATGTATTTCAGTGTTGAGATTTTTTTTCGTGTCGTTTATTATTGTGTTTGACTGTTTTATTTCAACAGGATTGATAAAATCATTATAAATGTAGAAATAACGAAATCAGTAACACGTAATTTTATTCGGTAAAAATTTGATGACAGTAATTTCCACAGTTCTAACATTCATAAGTAGTTCACACGCTATCGTAGATACAGACTAAACGGAAAACAAGAAATATACATGCAACAGAAATATTACGCGGCTGCTTACATCCCTTGTACTGTGTACATTTTAAGTCCTCGTACAGGCTATACTTGCCGCTTGATCTCAGGAATTTCTTCTGAATTGTTCAATCCGCTGCATATTTGTCAGATAATAAGAATGGGGTCCGAGGTACATTTACACAAAATTTCATTGGGATTGAGTGAAGGGCTCGGGAGTTAGAATTTTTTTCTACAGTACATGTGAAGCACGCCAATCAAAACTCAAATGTCAAAAAATTCATTACTCTCTTAAAAGTGAACGAATTGGTCGGGTAATTAGTACAGTAATCTAGAATGGTACTAGGTTGAAAATAAAGGTCCAAGATGAAAGATTCGGTCAAATCAGTCCATAAAAACTTAATGATTTTGTGAATAGGGGGGGGGGGGGGGTCAGTGCGTGTAGTGTGTAAATTTTATTTCCGCGTATAGGCTATAAGCGACGTTTGATTCTTCTTAATTGTTCAATCCGCTGCATATTTGACAGACAATAAGAATGGGGTCCGAGGTTTATATTCACGAATTTTCATTAGCATTGAGTGAAGGACTCGGGAGTTAGATTTTTTTTGTACAGTACATGTCAAACACGACGATGGAAGCTCAAATGCCAAAAAGTTCATAACTCTGTTAATAATGAACGAATTGGTCTGGTAATTAGTACAGTAATCTAGAATGATACTAAGTTGATATTAAAGGTCCAAGATCAAAGATCAAGTAAAATCGGGTCAGAAAAACTAAATGATTTTATGAATGGGGGGGGGGGGGGTCGGTCAGTGACTTCTATATTAAACGGAGAATATTAAATTCTAAATATCACATATTACACAATTTTTAAACAAAATACATATGTTAGAACAATGTATAAGCGTTGTTTTAAAGATGTAACTTTTGATTTTTTTCAACATGTTAACTTTATTTCAGTATGAATACATAGCTATGGATCTCAATACTCAAATACGGGGAAAAGCGATATTATTGTAACTTCTTTTACTAAATCAAAACAGAAAAGAACAGAATCCATCATTTTAAAGATAAAAAAATCAGATCTAAGCACAAAAAGAGGGGGAAAGAAATTCGGCACTCGGGGCTCGAACCCGGGTCGTCTAGGCACATGACCACGACTCTAACGACTGAGCTACCCGGACTCTCGCTTCAGAACTTTGACGCCTAATTTCTCGAGAATGCCTTGATCGATTTTAAAACAAATTACATATTCTGAATCAGTGAAAGGGTCACTATAAGGTGTAAAAATTTCGAACAAATACATTAAAAAATAAAAAAGTCAAAAAATTCAATTTTTGAAA
The DNA here is from genome assembly GCF_025612915.1 of Magallana angulata. Classification (NCBI taxonomy): domain Eukaryota; kingdom Metazoa; phylum Mollusca; class Bivalvia; order Ostreida; family Ostreidae; genus Magallana; species Magallana angulata. The sequence continues at coordinate 22,128 of NW_026441580.1, forward strand.
TTTCCTTCCGGTGACGACCGGAAGTGACGGCGGACATTCTCTATACCGAGGTGCACCAGAAAAACGGTAGTTCTATCATCTCTGAAAATTTCAGCCTTTTATCTTTACTCGTTTTTGAGAAACCCGACAGACAAAATTGACTTTTTAAAATCGTAAACGGACGATAACTTCTGACCGGAAGTGTTTTTTCAAAAAATAAAAATTATATATCAGCTTTAGCTAAAAACACGTTTATATTGAAAATTTGAATGGAATCGACCGAGACATCTCTGAGAAATCGTCTGCACAAAATCGGTAAGAAAAAAAAAGAATTATAATAATAAGAATAAGAAAAGTGAAAAAGAAACAATAGAATAATAGAAGGGTCTTCCGCTGAAGACGGAAGACCCTAATAATTAAAGACTGTTTTTGCCTAAATCTTAATGAACGAGTGTTTTCAACTTGTACTACAGTCCAACAACCCCTTTATGTTGAATATTTTAGTAAGAAAATAAAAAAAAAAAAAAAAAAAAAAATGGAGAGAAAGAAATAGAGAGAAAGAAGAAATCTTGGCTCCGGCATGGCCTTTGCAGGTGTCATAACAGTATTTCAGCAAAGGTTCACGTCAAAACATGGCTGACGCGAAATAATTCCCGAATTTCTCTTTGAATTTGGGGCGTTTCCGCCCGGGAGAGGAGCTGAATTTTTGTATGAGATGAGGAACGATGTGTGAGATGTCTGACTACACAGGTTTGGTAACAGTGCGATGTCATTTGAAATATTGATGCGTGTTTTCGTCTGGAGGGGGGTGAAAAGACCCGAGCTTGATTTTCGTCGTAAATAAATCGAAAGTAGAATTTTGAGGTGTGGATCTCGGATTCGGTTAACGACAATTAGGGGAAGTCAAGTCCTAAAACAATGACTGATGCATTTTACACATGTATTTCAGTGTTGAGATTTTTTTTCGTGTCGTTTATTATTGTGTTTGACTGTTTTATTTCAACAGGATTGATAAAATCATTATAAATGTAGAAATAACGAAATCAGTAACACGTAATTTTATTCGGTAAAAATTTGATGACAGTAATTTCCACAGTTCTAACATTCATAAGTAGTTCACACGCTATCGTAGATACAGACTAAACGGAAAACAAGAAATATACATGCAACAGAAATATTACGCGGCTGCTTACATCCCTTGTACTGTGTACATTTTAAGTCCTCGTACAGGCTATACTTGCCGCTTGATCTCAGGAATTTCTTCTGAATTGTTCAATCCGCTGCATATTTGTCAGATAATAAGAATGGGGTCCGAGGTACATTTACACAAAATTTCATTGGGATTGAGTGAAGGGCTCGGGAGTTAGAATTTTTTTCTACAGTACATGTGAAGCACGCCAATCAAAACTCAAATGTCAAAAAATTCATTACTCTCTTAAAAGTGAACGAATTGGTCTGGTAATTAGTACAGTAATCTAGAATGGTACTAGGTTGAAAATAAAGGTCCAAGATGAAAGATTCGGTCAAATCAGTCCATAAAAACTTAATGATTTTGTGAATAGGGGGGGGGGGGGGTCAGTGCGTGCAGTGTGTAAATTTTATTTCCGCGTATAGGCTATAAGCGACGTTTGATTCTTCTTAATTGTTCAATCCGCTGCATATTTGACAGACAATAAGAATGGGGTCCGAGGTTTATATTCACGAATTTTCATTAGCATTGAGTGAAGGACTCGGGAGTTAGATTTTTTTTGTACAGTACATGTCAAACACGACGATGGAAGCTCAAATGCCAAAAAGTTCATAACTCTGTTAATAATGAACGAATTGGTCTGGTAATTAGTACAGTAATCTAGAATGATACTAAGTTGATATTAAAGGTCCAAGATCAAAGATCAAGTAAAATCGGGTCAGAAAAACTAAATGATTTTATGAATGGGGGGGGGGGTCGGTCAGTGACTTCTATATTAAACGGAGAATATTAAATTCTAAATATCACATATTACACAATTTTTAAACAAAATACATATGTTAGAACAATGTATAAGCGTTGTTTTAAAGATGTAACTTTTGATTTTTTTCAACATGTTAACTTTATTTCAGTATGAATACATAGCTATGGATCTCAATACTCAAATACGGGGAAAAGCGATATTATTGTAACTTCTTTTACTAAATCAAAACAGAAAAGAACAGAATCCATCATTTTAAAGATAAAAAAATCAGATCTAAGCACAAAAAGAGGGGGAAAGAAATTCGGCACTCGGGGCTCGAACCCGGGTCGTCTAGGCACATGACCACGACTCTAACGACTGAGCTACCCGGACTCTCGCTTCAGAACTTTGACGCCTAATTTCTCGAGAATGCCTTGATCGATTTTAAAACAAATTACATATTCTGAATCAGTGAAAGGGTCACTATAAGGTGTAAAAATTTCGAACAAATACATTAAAAAATAAAAAAGTCAAAAAATTCAATTTTTGAAATTTCCTTCCGGTGACGACCGGAAGTGACGGCGGACATTCTCTATACCGAGGTGCACCAGAAAAACGGTAGTTCTATCATCTCTGAAAATTTCAGCCTTTTATCTTTACTCGTTTTTGAGAAACCCGACAGACAAAATTGACTTTTTAAAATCGTAAACGGACGATAACTTCTGACCGGAAGTGTTTTTTCAAAAAATAAAAATTATATATCAGCTTTAGCTAAAAACACGTTTATATTGAAAATTTGAATGGAATCGACCGAGACATCTATGAGAAATCGTCTGCACAAAATCGGTAAGAAAAAAAAAGAATTATAATAATAAGAATAAGACTAGAGCAAAGCTCGTTGCAAAGCAACGAGTGGGTTTTCCGCTAATGTCGAAAGCAACGCTAGAAGTACGTCTAAGAAGCAGAGTTCTTAATCTAGTAACAAAGAAACCTAAGTACAAAAAGATAAAAAAAATCGAATGATTCTTGGTACAACTTAACATGATCCGAATGTTTTTAAGTACGACTTAACCAAAAACCCTTAACCATTTCAAGAACGACTTAACAAAAAAAACCAATGTGTTTAAGTACGACTTAACAAATTTGACTTCATTTTAGGTACAAGTTTACTTTACCTTGAACTAACATCTTTTTTCTTAACCCAGAATGCAAAATTAAAATTTATGTAAAAAATCAATTTTGTTTAAAACATAATTCTGAGCAACTTTTCCTCTTCACTGCTTTTCAAAAGGTTGACCTTTCGTACTATGTGCTCGTTGAGTCATTAATTGTCAGAAACTTATCGATGTTAAGTTTACTTTACTGTACTTCTGTGAATATTTTCTATGTAAAATTACTATGAACCAGACAACATTGAAATGGTGAACATTTCAAAGGGCCCCGCTTATGTTATTTCAGAGAATTCTGCTTTGACCTTGACCTATAACTTGAAATTTTTCCAGCTGGCATAGAACTTTTAATTCAATTTCATTCCCCCTAACATACATGCATTTTTGTTCAATCTGACCAAGATTAAGCATATTTGGAAAATAATCTACTATTTAAAACTAATTTTAAAAAGATCTGCTATGACCTTCACATTGACAGACTTGGTTCAAGGTCACTGCACGCCATTAACCAATAAACTCTTTAAAGGTAAAATATTAGCCAAATAGGGGCTAAAAGGAGAGTATATCTATGCTCTTAAAATATGGATTTTTGTGTGATCTGATATGACCTTGACTCTTCATCTACAAATATCATTCGAGGTCATTGCATATATTTTGAACAAAGGCATCATGTGGGTAAAGTATGAGGCTGAATGGAGCAAAGGGAGAGAAGATATACTCCGGACAAGGATTTTTAAAAATATAATTCTGATATGACCTTCACAGTTTCTTTTCACTGAAAATAGGTTCAAGGTCACTACACACCCTTTCCTCAAAAGCTCTGCTTATGTGAAGTCTGAGCCAAATAGGGGTTAGTAGAAATTAGATATGCTCTCAAAAAAGGATTTTTGCATGATCCGATATGATCTTCACCCGTTACCTAGAAATTTCATGCAAGGTCACTGCACATCGTTTAACCATAGAGACACTCTGTGAGTATTAGCCAGATTGGACCAAAGGGAAAAAAGATATGCCCCAGACAAGGATTTTATATATATAATTCTGCTATGACCTTAACCTTATACCTAAAAACATGGTTCAAGGTCACTGCACATCCTTCAACCAAAGGAACCCTGTGGATGAGGTATGAGCCAGATTGGGCCAAGGGGAGAGAAGCTATGCTCCTGTCAAGCCATCTCGGATGGACAGACCGACAAATTGATCACTAGATGCTATCTGCCATGGTGAATAGTCATCAAAACCATTCATTAGCAGAATTTGATTTCCCTCCTTTTTAAGGTGGTATGGGACATCTGTCGATATTAATGTGGATTAAAGTACTATATAATTGAAAACTTTTCACCGGTTTAGAATTTTCAAATTTTACAATATTTAACCAAAAAAAAGCTTTTAAAAATATTTGAAAAGGTAAAAATTGTAAAATCCCCAGCGGGATTCGAACTCATGACTTACAGGTTCCTAGTAAACCCTCTAACCCACTGTGCTAAGGAGTTAGGTGACCATTTTTGAGAAGAAACTACATGTACTTATATAATTACACTTTATTTTATTGTTTATTTCGATAAACAATACGTCACAACATGGAAGTGTCCCATATCACCTTAAACTCGGAACACCTCTGACCTAATAAGATCGCCGCATTAAATACAAAGTTTGATTTAACTCTAATTTGTTTATCATCAAGAAATTCTGCATCGCTGACAAATAAAGTTTTCTTCTGTATAATGAAATACCAATTAACTGACTATTCGGACAATAGCAAGTTTATTGTCCCATTCAACAGCTACTATTTCCCTTGGCTTTGCCTCATTAAATATTTGCTGTCTTGGGGGACAATAAACTTGCTATTGTCCTCATACCCAGTAAATACTAAATAGGCATATAATATCCCATCCACCTACATTTCATGTTATATAACCTCCCGTTTGTAACCTTCAATTTCACTGTAAAGTCAACATATCTGTCATAGCCGCAAGTTTCACAATTTATTTCTGCTTCTCATGTACTTAAAATTAGGGGCCTTAATATTGCTTACCAATTCCAACAAGAGACATCCCTCTAACTATTGGTAATCATTAAAATTCATTTCATGAATCTACGTAACAATGATAAACCTTCAAGTACAGTCACTCTCAATTTTACAAAAATATTGACGGTACTTTATCCGAAACTGTTCCTTGTATCTTTAACTTAGTACACTAACATTTTTATGAAAAGACGGTTTGTCTTAGAATAAGAAAGCTAATGCAATTCTGAGAAAAAGAATACCACATATTGCCAATTCCATTGAGGTTTAATAAAAATATGGCCATTTAAGTGAACCCACCATTTCCAATTTCCTTTAGTAAACACAGATTTACAGGGTTCTCCATAGTAAAACATCTTTATCTGACCTTTTAGAGGTCAACTTTTGTTCAACCACCTTTAAAAAGAAACCTTATTCAATACAACATATGCCTACATGATATAATCATGATAAAAGCTTCACATCACTTAGAAATACCCTTACATGTATACCCCCCACCCCCCAATCTTTTGATTTTCATAAAAAGTCATGGTTTGAAATGTTTTACTTAATTTTATGAAACATGTGGCAATTTCCTTGAGTCATTTCTCACACATATTTGAAAACAATCATCAATGATTCTAAAATGTGATCTTTATTTGTTTATTGTATGATTTGTACCATTTTAATTAACAAATAGACAGCTGTCCTGCTTGTGATTTCTTGTTTTCATGAAAAAAGTAAGCTAACAATCATATTTAGTGAATATCTAATCTATTCTGATTTCTAGTCTTCTTCTAACCATGCTAAAACAGTAAGTTACAACCTACAAGTTAGACATCTGCCTTAAATTAGAATTAAATTCAAACACACCCAGGTAGCTGGAGACAGAGTAAAATTGATTTCAATGAAAAATTTTCAAATTTGACATGTTTTTCTACTTTTTTATGCATATATACCTTACAAAGGTAGAAATAGGTTGTTTCTTGTTCATTTCAAAAGTAATTATCATAGCAGATGTTATTTCAAAGTCAAATGTACATTTACATATCCTACATGTAATCTTAATGCAGACAATTAAATAGAGGGGGGGGGGGGGGGGTTTCAATTATGTAAACACATCTAAATATCTTTATGAAATAAAAAATAAAGGAAACATAATTGTATACTTTTATTGAAAAACAAATTTTCACAGCAATTATGAATTTCTTTAAACAGCCTTAATTTTGTTTTCATAATTTCTTATCAAACACAAACCACAACATGGCATGATGCTTTCTTCAAGTTCCATTATTGTTCATGCATTATCGGATTTAATTTGAATTACCAGTAAATAGTCTGTAGAACACAAGGAATATGCATGTGGATAGAGGTGACAGGTTAATCTCAGGAGCTGACCCACAAGAATCAACAGGTACCGGTAAAAGCCATGTGGTAACAAGAGTCTGTTTTGAGCTGAAATAAATAAAAAAAATAATTAGCTGTGTTTACATACATGTACTAGTAATAGCTGTGTTTAAATTGACATATGCATAGTATTTCTGTAAAAAATACACTGACCATGCAGTGTAATAAGTATGACATATCCCAATACATGACATAACATTTAGGCAGTACAAGATCAAAAATTTGCATATCAAGTCATAATATAATATTAAAAAATTTTCATAGGTATAAACACTTATCAAATTGAGAAAGAGAGAGAGTTTGAGAGAGAGAGAGTTTATTACCATACTTGTAGTGCAACAGTCAATATTTCAATTCGTAAATTACAAACGAATATTACCCACCGAACAGCGTCAAAGTACATGTACTGGTATTAGCTTCTGGTATACCATTTTTTATCAATTCTACTGTGTATTTTTTGTTTGCAAATAAATTTAGCGAGGGTTTTTGTTTATTTTCTTATAAATTACATGTTTTAAAAACAATACTACGTGTAATAAGCATAAAACATGTATGAGTAAACTTAATGAAGAATTTTTAATAGATTATTTTTCAAAGAATGTGGTACATTACATGTATGTCAATCTTTATAAAACTAGCGTATATTTCGTGCGCCATAAATTGCAAGTTTTTTGTAAATATCATTTACTTGCATGATAGGTATATATGGTCTAACCAAAATTTTCTTCATAAAGCTACAGCTGTATGTACCACATATATGTTTTGTCACAAGTATACATTTTAAAAAAAAATACCCAAATTCCAACAGTTTAAATAAACTCAACTCATTCTCTGATAAGTTCATTGTGTTTTGTGCGTGCATATCTTATTTGTCTGCTGCAACAGCAGCCAATCAGCGGTAAGCTGAATCCACAAAAAGAAAGTTTGTGTTTTAGGAGCGGGTAAATTGTTTATGCGACACTGTCAAGAAAACCACACCAAATAATAACAAGAAACATAAATATTCACTTAAATGTATTGTGTTGTAAAGTAAAGGTTTTTAACACTTATTGCATCTTGCAAAACATGTGATGACCTTAATCATCTGTCATATATCTGATATACATGTATATGTAAAAGATGGGAGAAATAACGACGGAACAAAGTGGGATTCGAACCTGGCCCTCTGAATCTCTAGTCAAGTGCTCTACCAACTGAGCTACATGTATCTGGCACCGGTATTCAAACCAGTCTGACCGTCACATTCCTCCCCCTTAAATGATCTTCACCCTCGAAGATCATCCCTGGCAGGATCGAGTTAACCTGTTAGTTCCAGGGGTTGGTCACAACACCAATATTGTAACAGGATGGGAGAAATAATGAAGGGATTTGAACCTGGGCCCCCTGAATCTCTAGTCAGGTGCTCTACCAACTGAGCTATCTGGCACTGGTATTCAAACCGGTCTGATCGTCACATATATAAAGAATTATTTTAAACAATGTTGTTCAATTAAAAATAACACTCGCAACCTTCAGTTTTTGTCTGTAATTAATCAATATTGGCGTGCGATCAGTTCTCGCCGAGTACCATTTCTCACCAGTGCATTGTTACGTCATTTTATCAACACATAAAATTATATACGAAAATATGATGTAACAGTGCACCAGCGAGAAATGGTCCTCGGCGAGAACTGCTCGCACGCCAGTACTGCCAGTAGTCAGATTAAAAAAAGAGAATAAAAAATTACATTTAAAACATTAACAAGGACAATTTAAGTACACATCATAACTGCTAAACAGGAAAAATTATGTGAACTGGTAGAATGGTAGGCATAGTTCTAACTTGTAACCTACATGTACAAGTACATGTACCGGGTACCCGTTGGTCTGCTATACCTCTTTTATGATACAATGATCGGCATCATAAAGATATTAAAGTCATGTTTTAACTCTGAAGTCTGAAGTATACAATTTTATTTACTTGAAGTTATGTCTACAGGGTATTCATGACTACATTTGGAGTCCTCTGCACAAGAATATATGATATGTTTCTAATTAGACCCTGCTTTGAATTTTGAGTTGAAAATTCACAATCTGTTATTTTTTTAAATATATAAATTCAGTTACCCTTTCCAGTCCCCCATGAACCTCGAGCGAGTCTAAACACCCATGAAACATGTAAAAATTACACGTTAGTAAACAAACACCCACACCATAACAAAAACATCCAACAGTGTGCACGTACTTACATGTACATCTATACTATATACTAAATTTTAACCAGTTAACAAGAAACTTTAAAAGGAGTAAAAGCCTCACCTTCTTCAGTAACATCCACATAAATCACACACTTTAATGTCCATCTTTTCTCCTTTATTACTCGTAGCTTATCAACGGCTGATCGTCGACAGAAGTGTGGCTGTCAGAATTTCCTCGTAAACGATTCACACGAGAAAAATATCCTCCTTAAACAAATATGTAGTATTGTTCCCTGTGCATGTTCATATGTTTCACAGCAAACTGAAAATGCATGTGTACACCGAAAGAATACACAACTTCTCTTCTGCATTACGGCTCTCTCTTTTCTACAACAGCTGTACAATGCCGTTCGTTACTGTTTACATTCGGCGCGCGCGCGGGGGTTACAAACAGGGGCGCCCCGAAAATTGTTGCACTTAGAACGTTTAAATAATGTGTGTTCATTGAATTCATAAATGATATAGATGAAAAAAATGAAATTGAATCACAACAATTTATCTAAGACGCAACACAACGTAATGCAGTAAATGCCTGGGCCTTAATGTGGCATTTGTTCGCTTGTGTGTCTATGTAGACATATTAACTCGTTCATGTACGATTCTCACATATTTGTTTTATGAAATTTGAAAAAAAAATATAGCACAGAACTTGTTTAATTTGATACCAAATGACATTATTTAATATATTAACAATAACTGAATTAATTTTTTTTCCTAAAATGATAACGATTTTTGCTATCAGAAAAATACGTGTATGAGCTGCTGACCCCTAATTATAGGGGCCAGCCCTTTTTTCTTAATTTTAAATGAAAGCTCTCGTAATTCTAAACAACTTTTGTTCTATATGTATTAACAAAATATTTTTAGTTTAAAGGTTATAATACAAAAAGCAACAAAATTTCAGCCCCGAAAAAATCTTAAACTTTGGCGACAAATAGCTCAAAAACTAACAAAGAAATTACCAAAATTTTCATGCCAGCAAAATTATAAAATGTTACCGACAATTTCGCCAAATTTCATGCATCTATCATCTGTAGTTCCCGAGATCAACTCTGGACAAAAGACCCCCCAATTTTCAATTAAAGGGCAATAACTCATAACCGGAAGTGAATTTTAAAAATTTGAAAAAAACGTCTAGAGATATTAATATCATCTACATACCCTGAAAGTTTCATAGCAATCAGACAAAAAATGTTCGAGAAATCTCGTGCACAAAATTTGCGGGAAAAAAAAAAAAAATAATAATAAGAAACAGTAGAATAACAGAAGGGTTTTCCGTTGAAAAACGGAAAACCCTAAAAAGTGAAAAAGAAACAATAGAATAATAGAAGGGTCTTCCGCTGAAGACGGAAGACCCTAATAATTAAAGACTGTTTTTGCCTAAATCTTAATGAACGAGTGTTTTCAACTTGTACTACAGTCCAACAACCCCTTTATGTTGAATATTTTAGTAAGAAAATAAAAAAAAAAAAAAAAAAAAAAAATGGAGAGAAAGAAATAGAGAGAAAGAAGAAATCTTGGCTCCGGCATGGCCTTTGCAGGTGTCATAACAGTATTTCAGCAAAGGTTCACGTCAAAACATGGCTGACGCGAAATAATTCCCGAATTTCTCTTTGAATTTGGGGCGTTTCCGCCCGGGAGAGGAGCTGAATTTTTGTATGAGATGAGGAACGATGTATGAGATGTCTGACTACACAGGTTTGGTAACAGTGCGATGTCATTTGAAATATTGATGCGTGTTTTCGTCTGGAGGGGGGTGAAAAGACCCGAGCTTGATTTTCGTCGTAAATAAATCGAAAGTAGAATTTTGAGGTGTGGATCTCGGATTCGGTTAACGACAATTAGGGGAAGTCAAGTCCTAAAACAATGACTGATGCATTTTACACATGTATTTCAGTGTTGAGATTTTTTTTCGTGTCGTTTATTATTGTGTTTGACTGTTTTATTTCAACAGGATTGATAAAATCATTATAAATGTAGAAATAACGAAATCAGTAACACGTAATTTTATTCGGTAAAAATTTGATGACAGTAATTTCCACAGTTCTAACATTCATAAGTAGTTCACACGCTATCGTAGATACAGACTAAACGGAAAACAAGAAATATACATGCAACAGAAATATTACGCGGCTGCTTACATCCCTTGTACTGTGTACATTTTAAGTCCTCGTACAGGCTATACTTGCCGCTTGATCTCAGGAATTTCTTCTGAATTGTTCAATCCGCTGCATATTTGTCAGATAATAAGAATGGGGTCCGAGGTACATTTACACAAAATTTCATTGGGATTGAGTGAAGGGCTCGGGAGTTAGAATTTTTTTCTACAGTACATGTGAAGCACGCCAATCAAAACTCAAATGTCAAAAAATTCATTACTCTCTTAAAAGTGAACGAATTGGTCTGGTAATTAGTACAGTAATCTAGAATGGTACTAGGTTGAAAATAAAGGTCCAAGATGAAAGATTCAGTCAAATCAGTCCATAAAAACTTAATGATTTTGTGAATAGGGGGGGGGGGGGGTCAGTGCGTGTAGTGTGTAAATTTTATTTCCGCGTATAGGCTATAAGCGACGTTTGATTCTTCTTAATTGTTCAATCCGCTGCATATTTGACAGACAATAAGAATGGGGTCCGAGGTTTATATTCACGAATTTTCATTAGCATTGAGTGAAGGACTCGGGAGTTAGATTTTTTTTGTACAGTACATGTCAAACACGACGATGGAAGCTCAAATGCCAAAAAGTTCATAACTCTGTTAATAATGAACGAATTGGTCTGGTAATTAGTACAGTAATCTAGAATGATACTAAGTTGATATTAAAGGTCCAAGATCAAAGATCAAGTAAAATCGGGTCAGAAAAACTAAATGATTTTATGAATGGGGGGGGGGGGGGGGGGTCGGTCAGTGACTTCTATATTAAACGGAGAATATTAAATTCTAAATATCACATATTACACAATTTTTAAACAAAATACATATGTTAGAACAATGTATAAGCGTTGTTTTAAAGATGTAACTTTTGATTTTTTTCAACATGTTAACTTTATTTCAGTATGAATACATAGCTATGGATCTCAATACTCAAATACGGGGAAAAGCGATATTATTGTAACTTCTTTTACTAAATCAAAACAGAAAAGAACAGAATCCATCATTTTAAAGATAAAAAAATCAGATCTAAGCACAAAAAGAGGGGGAAAGAAATTCGGCACTCGGGGCTCGAACCCGGGTCGTCTAGGCACATGACCACGACTCTAACGACTGAGCTACCCGGACTCTCGCTTCAGAACTTTGACGCCTAATTTCTCGAGAATGCCTTGATCGATTTTAAAACAAATTACATATTCTGAATCAGTGAAAGGGTCACTATAAGGTGTAAAAATTTCGAACAAATACATTAAAAAATAAAAAAGTCAAAAAATTCAATTTTTGAAATTTCCTTCCGGTGACGACCGGAAGTGACGGCGGACATTCTCTATACCGAGGTGCACCAGAAAAACGGTAGTTCTATCATCTCTGAAAATTTCAGCCTTTTATCTTTACTCGTTTTTGAGAAACCCGACAGACAAAATTGACTTTTTAAAATCGTAAACGGACGATAACTTCTGACCGGAAGTGTTTTTTCAAAAAATAAAAATTATATATCAGCTTTAGCTAAAAACACGTTTATATTGAAAATTTGAATGGAATCGACCGAGACATCTCTGAGAAATCGTCTGCACAAAATCGGTAAGAAAAAAAAAGAATTATAACTAGATTCGATCTCGTTGCGAGCAACGAGTGGGTCTTCCGCCCGATTTTTGAATAGATTAGATCAAACTTATCAATTCAAAGATAAAACCGTAGATCTAGGCGAAAAATAGTAAAAAAAAATTTGCGGCACTCGAGGCTTGAACCCGGGTCGCCTGGGCCATGTCCACGACTCTATCGACTGAGCTACTCGGACTCTCGCTTCAGAACTTTGACGCTTAATTTCTCGAGAATGCTTTGATCGATTTTAAAACAAATTACATATTCTGAATCAGTAAAAGGGTCACTATCATCTTATTGGAAAAAATATATAAAAACAAAAAGTTGAAAATTTTCATTTTTTAAATTTGCTTCCGGAGACGACCGGAAGTGACGGCCAACATTCTCTTGACCGAGGTGCACGAGGATATTGCTAGATCTATCATCTCTGAAAATTTCAGTTCTCTATCTTTACTCGTTTTTGAGAAACATCGCCAACAAAATTGACTTTTAAAAATCGTAAAACGACGATAACTTCCGACCGGAAGTGAATTTTTAAAAATTGTTCCTGCGGTATAAAATTCATATGACTAGGCATCAGCCCTGAAAATATGAAGGAAATCGAACGAGTCATCTCCGAGAAATCGCCTGCACAAAATTTGTAAGACAAAAAAAGAATAATAATAATAATAACTAGATACGATCTCGTTACGAGTAACGAGTAGGTCTTCCGTTCAATTTTTAAACGATAGCATTAAAATATCAATGAAATTTCAGAATTCTCCTCAACCACTCCCTTTCAGAAAATGTAAACGATTGTCATTATCCTTTAAAATGCTTAACAAACAGTTTTGCTTTTTCTCATACAGAACATTAAAGATGTAAGATTTCTGTCCCCTAAAATCCCTAATTACGTCATCAATGGGTTTGGAAATGAGTTTTACAAACTGATATTGTTACGATCAATAACTTTGTTCCTACAATGCATTACAAAATCTGTATCGTTTTTAAGTTATCTGTAATAGAGTTTACGACAGTCTTGGCCCCTAAATAAAGGGGCCAGCCCCTTTTTCTTGAGTTCATTCGAAAGGTCTCACGAATTATAACATTTTTTGTTCTTACACTTATCTATAATTGTTGTTCATTTTATAATTACAAATGATAGTATATTTTAGGGACCAGCCCTCTAGATCCTTAATGGGGACAGATATTGGTGTTTTGATTAATGGAATCGATTAGAATCATCAATACAGATATTCTCTCTTCTACACTGCTTAACAAAATATGTCTCCTTCTCTAGATAAATTGCGTCAAAGCTTTTGTACTTTGGCCCCTAAAAATCCCTAACTACGTCATCAATGGACGTGGCAATGATTTTTCTGATAGATATTGTAACGATCAACAACTTTGCTTCTATAATGCATTACAAAATCTGTATCGTTTTTACGTTATCTGTAATAGAGTTTACGAGTGTCTTGGCCCCTAATTTAGGGGGCCAGCCCCTTTTTTCTTGAGTTCATTCGAAAGGTCTCTCGAATAATAACATTTTTTGTTCTTACACCTATCTAAAATTGTTTTTCATTTTTGAGATACAAATGATTGAATATTTTAGGGGCCAGCCCTATAGATCCTTAATGGGGACAGACAATGGTGTTTTGATTAGTGGAATTGATTATTTTTATTAAGACAGATATTTTATCTTCTACAATACTTAAGAAAATATGTCTCCTTCTCTAGTTATATCGTGATAAACTTTTAAGTACTCTGGCCCCTAAAAACCCTAATTACGTCATAAATGGGCGTAACAATGATTTTACCTGATAGATATTGTTACGATCAACAACTTTGCTTCTATAATGCATTACAAAATCTTTATCATTTTAAAGCTATTTCTCATAGAGTTTACGAGTGTCTTGGCCCCTAATTTAAGGGGCCAGCCCCTTTTTCTTGATTTTGTTGGAAAGAACTTTTAATTCTCTACCACTTTTGTTATATATGTCTTAACAAAATACCAACTGATAAAAAGATACAGATCAAAACGTATAAAAATTTTGGATAAAAATTCGTACCCAATTTTCGTGCCCAGGCGAGCTCAAAGAAATGGCGCCACTGGCGTAAAACAAAATAATAGTGCACAACTTCAGACTATAGACTATCTATCCTGAAAATTTCATAATCATATCTCTGATAGTTTTTGAGATCAGCTCTGCACAAAATAGGTCGTAAAAAACTACAAAATGGCCGATAAATCGGTACCGGAAGTGACGACAACAAAAATTTCAAAAACATATAAAATTCAGATCATGACTCATCATCTCTGAAAAAATGACTGAAATCGGCTGAATAGTTATCGAGAAATCGCGTGCACAAAATTTGGAAAAAAAATAATAATAATAACTAGACACGATCTCGTTGCGAGCAACGAGGAGGTCTTCCGTCCGATTTTTAGAATATGGATGACCTTACTCTTGATCTTCGTCAACGAAACGTATCCGGAAAAGGAGGCGGGATCTATGAGTATTGGGTGAACAACTGTCTATCCCTTTGGTGTCCTTTATTTGAGGGATCAGCTCCTTTTCATTCATTTTAGTCAAAAGGTATTTTTGTGTACCACTTATAAGTGTTTAGAAATTGGTTACCGTTTTTGAGATATATGGGGAAAATCGTTTTGATATCCGGTTCTAAAACTCCTTTTAGGATCCAGATAACAAACAATATATGGTTGTACATTGTTAAGCTGAATATTTTGAGCATCTTTTGTTCAATATTGCTTTCTAAAGTTATCCTTCCATTTTGAGATATTGAGCATTAAAGTTTTAGTCCTCTGGCTCCTTAAAATCCCTAATTACGTAACATAAGAGTAAATGATTGCCATGTCTAGGTAAATAAAGTTAGATGAACATAATTGCTTCTATAACGTATCACAAAATATGTAATAGTAAAAAGTAATCATTAAAAAACTTTAGAGCCCCCTCAGCCCCTTATTTGAAGGGCCAGTCCCCTTTTCTTGATCTCAAATGAAAGCCCTTGTCAATGCAAACACTTTTTGTTCAAAAAGTGTTTACAAATTTTTTACCGTTCTCGAGATATCTTGAGAGGGTTGTTTTAGGGGCCGACCCTGTATCTACTTTTAGGGACCACACAACAAGGAAATTATGGTTTCAGATTGTTAAGCTCAAAATTTGAGCATCTTTTGTTCAATATTGCTTATCCAAATGTTTCTTCATTTTGAGATATTGAGTATCAAAGTTTTGGACTTCCGGCCCCTTGAAATCCCTAATAACGTAACATAGGAGTAAATGATTGCCATGTATAGCTAAATAACGTTAGAATAAACATAATTGCTTCAATAACGCATCACAAAATATTTCACAGTAAAAAGTTATCATTAAAAGACTTAAGAGCGCCTTCAGCCCCTTATTTGAAGGGCCAGCCCCTTTTTCTTGATCTCAAATGAAAGCCCTTGTCAATTCAAACACTTTTTGTTCAAAAAGTGTTTACAAATTTTGTACCGTTCTGGAGATATCTTGAGAGGGTCGTTTTAGGGGCCAACCATGTAACTCCTTTTAGGGACCGCATAACAAGGAATTATGTTTGATTATTGTTAAGCTCAATATTTTGAGCATCTTTTGTTCAATATTGCTTATCAAAATGTTCCTCAATTTTGAGATATAAAGCATCAAAGTTTTGGACTTCTGGCCCCTTAAAATCCCTAATTACGTAACATAGGAGTAAATGATTGCCATGTCTAGGTAAATAACCTTAAAATGAACATAATTGCTTCAATAACGCATCACAAAAAATTTCACGGTAAAAAGTTATCATTACAAGACTTTAGAGCCCCCTCAGCCCCTTATTTGAAGGGCCAGACCCTTTTTCTTGATCTCAAATGAAAGCCCTTGTCAATTCAAACACATTTTGTTCAAAAAGTGTTTACAAATTTTGTACCGTTCTGGAGATATCTTGAAAGGGTCGTTTTAGGGGCCAACCCTGTAACTCCTTTTAGGGACCGCATAACAAGAAAATTATGGTTTCAGATTGTTAAGCTAAATATTTTGATCATATTTTGTTCAATATTGCTTATCCAAATGTTCCTCCATTTTGAGATATTGAGCATTAAAGTTTTGGACTTCTGGCCCCTTAAAATCCCTAATTACGTAACATAGGAGTAAATGATTGCACTGTATAGGTAAATAACGTTAGCATAAACATAATTGCTTCAATAACGCATCACAAAATATTTCACAGTAAAAAGTTATCATTAAAAGACTTTAGACCCCCCTCAGCCCCTTATTTGAAGGACCAGCCCCTTTTTATTGATCTCAAATGAAAGCTCTTGATTTAATTTAGTTTTTTTGTTCTATATGTTTAAACAAAATGCTTTCAAGAAAAGAGATATTCAAAGAAAACCAAGAAAAATCACGACGCCTTTTTTATCTTAATTTTCAAGCTCAGGCGAGCTTCGGCGCTCTTTGAGATAAAGATGATTAATGACCATTAGACACTATTTCAGTCTTTTGTTTATCAGCCCTGAAAAGTTCAACATCATATCTTAAATGGTAAAAGAGGAGTTCTGCGCACAAAATACCCCTATAAAAACTGATCAATCCTCGATATCTCAAGACAGGAAGTGACGTCATCAACAAAAAAAATTTCCAACAAGGTTCAGATCAATACCTATCAGATCTGAAATTTTAACGTAAATCGGTTGAGCCGTTTCCGAGAAATCGCGTGCACAAAATCAGTAAGAAAAAAAAAATAATAATAATAATAGGGAAAAAGAAACCTAAGAAAAACAATAAGGTCTTCCGTTGGAAACGGAAGACCTTAATAATAATAACCAGATACGATCTCGTTACGAGTAACGAGTAGGTCTTCCGTTCAATTTTTAAACGATAGCATTAAAATATCAATGAAAATTTAGAATTCCCCTCTTAACCACTCCCTCTCAGATAATGCATACCATTGTCAATATCCCTTGAAATGCTTAACAAATAGTTTTGCTTTTTCACATACAGCACATTTAAGGTTTAAGATTTTAGCCCCCTAAAATCTCTAATTACGTCATCAATTGGTTTGGAAATGAGTTTCACAAACTGATATTGTTACGACCAACAACTTTGTTTCTGTAATGCATTACAGAATCTTGATCGTTTTTAAGATATGTGTAATAGACTTAACGAGTGTCTTGGCCCCTAATTTAAGGGGCCAGCCCTTTTTTCTTGAATTCATTTAAAAGGTATCACGATTACGTACATTTTTTGTTCTTACACTTATCTAGAATTGTTGTTCGTTTTTTAGATACAAGTGATTGAATATTTTAGGGGCCAGCCCTCTAGATCCTTAATGGGGACAAACATTGGTGTTTTGATTAATGTAATCGATTAAATTCATCAATGTAAACATTTCCTCTTCTACGATGATTAACAAAATATGTCTCCTTTTCTAGATATATTGCGTCAAAGTTTAAGTACTTTGGCCCCTAAAAATCCCTTTTTACGTAATAAATGGGCGTGGCAATGATTTCTCCTGATAGATATCGTTACGATCAACAACTTTGCTTCTATAATGCATCACAAAATCTTTATCATTTTTAAGTTATCTGTAATAGAGTTTACGAGTCTCTTGGCCCCTAATTGAAGGGGCCAGCCCCTTTTTCTTGATTTCAGTCAAAAGGTCTCACGAAATCTAACATGTTTTGTTCTTACACCTATTTAAAATTGTTTATAATTGTTGAGATACAAATGTTTTAATATTTTAGGGGCCAGCCCTCTAGACCCTTAATGGGGACAAACATTGGTATTTTGATTGATGGAATCGATGAGAATCATCAATGCAAGCATTTTCTCTTCTACGATGCTTAACAAAATATGTCTCCTTCTCTAGATATATTGCGTCAAAGTTTAAGTACTCTGGCCCCTAAAAATCCCTAATTACGTAACAAATGGGCGTGGCAATGATTTTTCCTGATAGATATCGTTACGATCAACAACTTTGCTTCTATAATGCATTACAAAATCTTTATCATTTTTAAGTTATTTGTAATAGAGTTTACGAGTCTCTTGGCCCCTAATTTAAGGGGCCAGCCCCTTTTTCTGGAATTTGTTGGAAAGAACTTTTGATTATCTTCTACTTTTGTTATATATGTCTTATCAAAATATTAACTGATAAAAAGATACAGATAAAAATGTATGAAAATTTTGATGCAAAATACGTACTTAATTTTCGAGCCTAGGCGAGCTCAAAGAAATGGCGCCACTGGCGTAAAAAAACTGCTTTGTGCACAACTTCAAACTATGATCTACCTATCCTGAAAAGTTCATAATTATATCTCTAATAGTCCCTGAGTTTATGTCTGCACAAAATGGGTCGAAAAAAATTACAAAATCGGCCGTAAATCGGAACCGGAAGTGACGATTTCGAAATTTCAAAAAACTTCTAGAATTATGACCACTGGCAATCATCTGTGAAAAAATGGTCGAAATCGGTCGAATAGTTTTCGAGATATCGCGTGCACAAAATTTGTGGAAAAAAATAATAATAATAATAATAATAACTAGATACGATCTCGTTACGAGTAACGAGTAGGTCTTCCGTTCAATTTTTAAACGATAGCATTAAAATATCAATGAAATTTCAGAATTCCCCTCAACCACTCCCTTTCAGAAAATGTAAACGATTGTCATTATCCTTTAAAATGCTTAACAAAAAGTTTTGCTTTTTCTCATACAGAACATTAAAGATGTAAGATTTTTGTCCCCTAAAATCCCTAATTACGTCATCAATGGGTTTGGAAATGAGTTCTACAAACTGATATTGTTACGATCAATAACTTTGTTCCTACAATGCATTACAAAATCTGTATCGTTTTTAAGTTATCTGTAATAGAGTTTACGACAGTCTTGGCCCCTAAATAAAGGGGCCAGCCCCTTTTTCATGAGTTCATTCGAAAGGTCTCACGAATTATAACATTTTTTGTTCTTACACTTATCTAGAATTGTTGTTCATTTTATAATTACAAATGATAGAATATTTTAGGGGCCAGCCCTCTAGATCCTTAATGGGGACAGACATTGGTGTTTTGATTAATGGAATCGATTAGAATCATCAATACAGATATTTTCTCTTCTACAATGCTTAACAAAATATGTCTTCTTCTCTGGATATATTGCGTCAAAGCTTTAGCACTTTGGCCCCTAAAAATCCCTAATTACGTAATAAATGGACGTGGCAATGATTTTTTCTGATAGATATTGTAACGATCAACAACTTTGCTTCTATAATGCATTACAAAATCTTTATCGTTTTTTCGTTATCTGTGATAGAGATTACAAGTTTCTTGGCCCCTAATTTAAGGGGCCAGCCCCTTTTTCTTGGGTTCATTCGCAAGGTCTCACGAATAACAACATTTTTTGTTCTAACACCTATCTAAAATTGTTTTTCATTTTGAGATACAAATGACTGAATATTTTAGGGGCCAGCCCTATAGATCCTTAATGGGGACAGAGATTGGTGTTTTGATTACTGGAATTGATTATTATTATTAAGACAGACATTTTCTCTTCTACAATACATAAGAAAATATGTCTCCTTCTCTAGATATATCGTGACAAAGTTTAAGTACTCTGGCCCCTAAAAAACCCTAATTACGTCATAAATGGGCGTGGCAATGATTTTTTCTGATAGATATTGTAACGATCAACAACTTTGCTTCTATACTGCATTACGAAATCTTTATCATTTTTAAGTTATTTCTAATAGAGTTTACGAGTGTCTTGGCCCCTAATTTAAGGGGCCAGGCCCTATTTCTTGATTTCGTTGAAAAGAACTTTTGATTTTCTACCACTTTTGTTATATATGTCTTAACAAAATACCAACTGATAAAAAGATACAGATCAAAACGTATAAAAATTTTGGATAAAAATTCGTACCCAATTTTCGTGCCCAGGCGAGCTCCAAGAAATGGCGCCACTGGTGTAAAACAAAATAATAGTGCACAACTTCAGACTATAGACTACCTATCCTGAAAATTTCATAGTCATATCTCTGATAGTTTCTGAGATCAGCTCTGCACAAAATAGGTCGTAAAAAACTACAAAATGGCCGATAAATCGGTACCGGAAGTGACGACAACAAAAATTTCAAAAACATATAAAATTCAGATCATGACTCATCATCTCTGAAAAAATGACTGAAATCGGCTGAATAGTTTTCGAGAAATCGCGTGCACAAAATTTGGAAAAAAAAATAATAATAATAATAATAAGAAACAGTACGAAAACTATAAGGTCTTCCGTTGGAAACGGAAGACCTTAATAAGAAACAGTACGAAAACTATAAGGTCTTCCGTTGGAAACGGAAGACCTTAATAACTAGATACGATCTCGTTACGAGTAACGAGTAGGTCTTCCGTTTAATTTTTTAAACGATTCGATTAAAATATCAATGAAATTTCAGAATTCTCCCTCAACCACCTCCTTTTAGATAATGTATACGATTGTCAATATCCTTTAAAATGCTTAACAAAGAGTTTTGCTTTTTAACATACAGCACATTAAAGATTTAATATTTTATTCCCCTAAAATCTCTAATTACGTCATCAATGGGTTTGGAAATGAGTTTTACAAACATATATTGCTGCTATCAACAACTTTGCTTCTATAATGCATTACAAAATCTTGATCATTTTTAAGGTATGAGTAATAGAGTTTAGGAGTCTATTGGCCCCTAATTTAAGGGGCCAGCCCCTTTTTCCTGATTTTATACGAAAGGTCTCATGAATACTAACATTTTTTGTTCTTACATCCATCTAAAATTGTTGATCACTTTTGAGATACAAATGATTGAATATTTTAGGGGCCAGCCCTCTAGATCCTTAATGGGGACAGATATTCGTCTTTTGATAAGTGGAATCAATTTAAATCATTTTTTCAAACATTTTCTCTTCTATGATGTCTAACAAAATATGTCTACTTCTCTAGTTATTTTTCGTCAAAGTTTAAGTACTTTTGCCCCTAAAAATCCCTAATTACGTAATAAAAGGGCGTGGCAATGATTTTTTCAAATAGATATTGGTACGATCAACAACTTTGCTTCTATAATGCATTACAAAATCTTAATCGTTTTTAAGTTACTTGTAATAGAGTTTACGAAGGCCTTGGCCCCTAAAAAAAGGGGCCAGCCCCTTTTTCTTGATTTGTGTGAAAAGGTCTTAAGAATACAAATATTTTTTGTTCTTACACCCATGTGAAATTGTTGATCATTTTTGAGATACAAATGATTGAATATTTTAGGGGCCAGCCCTCTAGATCCTTAATGGGGACAGAAAATCGTGTTTTGATAAGTGGAATCAATTTAAATCATTTATTCAAACATTTTCTCTTCTATGATGTCTAACAAAATATGTATACTTCTCTAGTTATTTTTCGTCAAATTTAAGTACTTTGGCCCCTAAAAATCCCTAATTACGTAATAAAAGGGCGTGGCAATGATTTTTTCAAATAGATATTGGTACGATCAACAACTTTGCTTCTATAATGCATTACAAAATCTTTATCATTTTTAAGTTATTCGTAATAGAGTTGATGAGTGTCTTGGCCCCTAATTTAAGGGGCCAGCCCCTTTTTCTTGATTTCGTTGAAAAGAACTTTTGATTTTCTACCACTTTTGTTATATATGTCTTAACAAAATACCAACTGATAAAAAGATACAGATCAAAACGTATACAAATTTTGGATAAAAATTCGTACCCAATTTTCGTGCCCAGGCGAGCTCGAAGAAATGGCGCCACTGGCGTAAAACAAAATAATAGTGCACAACTTCAGACTATAGACTACCTATCCTGAAAATTTCATAGTCATATCTCTGATAGTTTCTGAGATCAGCTCTGCACAAAATAGGTCGTAAAAAACTACAAAATGGCCGATAAATCGGTACCGGAAGTGACGACAACAAAAATTTCAAAAACATATAAAATTCAGATCATGACTCATCATCTCTGAAAAAATGACTGAAATCGGCTGAATAGTTTTTGAGAAATCGCGTGCACAAAATTTGGAAAAAAAAATAATAATAATAAGAAACAGTACGAAAACTATAAGGTCTTCCGTTGGAAACGGAAGACCTTAATAACTAGATCTCGTTACGAGTAACGAGTAGGTCTTCCGTCCGATTTTGTTTTCATATGATACGATGAAATATCGATATTCTCTGCCAAATCTGCGATCTTGGTGAATCTAGGTTTTTTGTCTCGAGACCGAAAACGGACGAACAAAAGAGGTTTATGAAAATAAAAGCTAGGGTTTTTTATACATATGTTTAGTGTACACTACTGTTAATCATAGCAGATGAAACACCAAAGATAATTAGTTAAACTTGTGAAAAAAATGAATTGTTTGAACTCTTCTGGTGAGTACCGGAAGTGACGGTTGACAAAAGAAAACCCGTTAAATATATCTTCAATCGATTGTCTATCATTTATAAAAGTTTGTGTCTCAATCACTTACAGTGACTAAAATCTCGCTGGTATCAATTTTGTAAAAAAGGCTAAGTACCAAAGATATTTGAAATCTTGCTTGTTTTCAAGTTATCTGTAATATAGTTTACGAGTGTCTTGGCTCCTCATTTAAGGGGCCAGCCCCTTTTTCTTGAGTTCAATCGAAAGTTCTCACGAATACTAACATTTTTTGTTCTTACACCCATCTAAAATTGTTGTTCATTTTTGAGATACAAATGATTGAATATTTTAGGGGCCAGCCCTATAGATCCTTAATGGGGACAGACTTTGGAGTTTTGATTAGTGGAATTGATTAGAATAATCAATGCAAACATTTTCTTTTCTACATTGCCTAACAAAATATGTCTCCTTCTCTAGATATATTGCATCAAAGTTTAAGTACTTTGGCCCCTTAAAATCCCTAATTACGTCATAAATGGGTGTGAAAATGATTTTACCTGATAAATATTGCTACAATCAACAACTTTGCTTCTATATTGCATTACAAAATTTTGATCGTTTTTAAGTTATTTGCAATAGAGTTTACGAGTGTCTTGGCCCCTAATTTAAGGGGCCAGCCCCTTTTTCTTGATTTTGTTGGAAAGAACGTTTAATTATCTACTATTTTTGTTATATATGTTTTAACAAAATATCAACTGATAAAAAGATACAGATGGAAACGTATGAAGAATTTCAATGAAAATTCGTACCCAATTTTCGTGCCTAGGCGAGCTCCAAAAAATGGCGCCACTGGCGTAAAACAAAATAATAGTGCACAACTTCAGACTATAGACTACCTATCCTGAAAATTTCATAGTCATATCTCTGATAGTTTCTGAGATCAGCTCTGCACAAAATAGGTCGTAAAAATGTACAAAATGGCCGATAAATCGGTACCGGAAGTGCCGACAGGAAAAATCTCAAAAACGTATGAAGTTTACATCAAGACCCATCTTCTCTGAAAAAATGGTCGAAATCGGTCGAATAGTTTTCGAGAAATCTCGTGCACAAAATTTGTGGAAAAAAATAATAATAATAATAACTAGATACGACCTCGTTACGAGTAACGAGTAGGTCTTCCGTCCGATTTTTTTTTTTTAGATAAAATGATACCATGAGATATCGATACAATTTCAAAATTACCCCCCCCCCCCCAAAAAAAAAAAAAAATTTGAAGATAAAGAATAAAAACCCTAATTACGTCAGACATGGGCCTGACGATGACTCTTTCAAACCGATAATGTAAAGATCAACAACTTTGATTTTTATAATGCATAACAAAATATTTATCGTTTTCAAGTTATTCGTAATAGAATTTACGAGTCTCTTGGTCCCTAATTAAAGGGGCCAGCCCCTTTTTCTTGATTTTGTTGGATAGAACTTTAAATTCTCTACTACTTTTGTTCTATATGTCTTGTCAAAATATTAACTGATAAAAAGATACTGATCAAAACATATGGAAGTTTTGATTCGAAATCTGTACCCCATTTTTGTGCCTAAGCGAGCTCCAAGGAATAGCGCCACTGGTGCAAATCAACTAAATAGTGCACAACTTCAAACCATGCTCTACCTATCCTGAAAAATTCAAAGTCATATCTCTTATAGTTTCTGAGATCAACTCTGCACAAAATTGGTCGTAAAAAATTACAAAATCGACCGTAAATCCGGACCGGAAGTGACGACGACAAAAAATTCAAAAACATATAAAATTCAGATAATTTCCCATCATCTGTGAAAAAATTGTTCAGATCGGTTGAGTAGTTTTCGAGAAATCGCGTGCACAAAATTTGGAAAAAAAAAATAATAATAAACAGTACGAAAACAATAAGGTCTTCCGTTGGAAACGGAAGACCTTAATAAGAAAAGTGAAAAAGAAACATTACAATAATAGAAGGGTCTTCCGTTGGAAACGGAAGACCTTAAATAAGAAAAGTGAAAAAGAAACAATAGAATAATAGAAGGGTCTTCCGCTGAAGACGGAAGACCCTAATAATTAAAGACTGTTTTTGCCTAAATCTTAATGAACGAGTGTTTTCAACTTGTACTACAGTCCAACAACCCCTTTATGTTGAATATTTTAGTAAGAAAATAAAAAAAAAAAAAAAAAAAATGGAGAGAAAGAAATAGAGAGAAAGAAGAAATCTTGGCTCCGGCATGGCCTTTGCAGGTGTCATAACAGTATTTCAGCAAAGGTTCACGTCAAAACATGGCTGACGCGAAATAATTCCCGAATTTCTCTTTGAATTTGGGGCGTTTCCGCCCGGGAGAGGAGCTGAATTTTTGTATGAGATGAGGAACGATGTGTGAGATGTCTGACTACACAGGTTTGGTAACAGTGCGATGTCATTTGAAATATTGATGCGTGTTTTCGTCTGGAGGGGGGTGAAAAGACCCGAGCTTGATTTTCGTCGTAAATAAATCGAAAGTAGAATTTTGAGGTGTGGATCTCGGATTCGGTTAACGACAATTAGGGGAAGTCAAGTCCTAAAACAATGACTGATGCATTTTACACATGTATTTCAGTGTTGAGATTTTTTTTCGTGTCGTTTATTATTGTGTTTGACTGTTTTATTTCAACAGGATTGATAAAATCATTATAAATGTAGAAATAACGAAATCAGTAACACGTAATTTTATTCGGTAAAAATTTGATGACAGTAATTTCCACAGTTCTAACATTCATAAGTAGTTCACACGCTATCGTAGATACAGACTAAACGGAAAACAAGAAATATACATGCAACAGAAATATTACGCGGCTGCTTACATCCCTTGTACTGTGTACATTTTAAGTCCTCGTACAGGCTATACTTGCCGCTTGATCTCAGGAATTTCTTCTGAATTGTTCAATCCGCTGCATATTTGTCAGATAATAAGAATGGGGTCCGAGGTACATTTACACAAAATTTCATTGGGATTGAGTGAAGGGCTCGGGAGTTAGAATTTTTTTCTACAGTACATGTGAAGCACGCCAATCAAAACTCAAATGTCAAAAAATTCATTACTCTCTTAAAAGTGAACGAATTGGTCTGGTAATTAGTACAGTAATCTAGAATGGTACTAGGTTGAAAATAAAGGTCCAAGATGAAAGATTCAGTCAAATCAGTCCATAAAAACTTAATGATTTTGTGAATAGGGGGGGGGGGGGGTCAGTGCGTGTAGTGTGTAAATTTTATTTCCGCGTATAGGCTATAAGCGACGTTTGATTCTTCTTAATTGTTCAATCCGCTGCATATTTGACAGACAATAAGAATGGGGTCCGAGGTTTATATTCACGAATTTTCATTAGCATTGAGTGAAGGACTCGGGAGTTAGATTTTTTTTGTACAGTACATGTCAAACACGACGATGGAAGCTCAAATGCCAAAAAGTTCATAACTCTGTTAATAATGAACGAATTGGTCTGGTAATTAGTACAGTAATCTAGAATGATACTAAGTTGATATTAAAGGTCCAAGATCAAAGATCAAGTAAAATCGGGTCAGAAAAACTAAATGATTTTATGAATGGGGGGGGGGGGGGTCGGTCAGTGACTTCTATATTAAACGGAGAATATTAAATTCTAAATATCACATATTACACAATTTTTAAACAAAATACATATGTTAGAACAATGTATAAGCGTTGTTTTAAAGATGTAACTTTTGATTTTTTTCAACATGTTAACTTTATTTCAGTATGAATACATAGCTATGGATCTCAATACTCAAATACGGGGAAAAGCGATATTATTGTAACTTCTTTTACTAAATCAAAACAGAAAAGAACAGAATCCATCATTTTAAAGATAAAAAAAATCAGATCTAAGCACAAAAAGAGGGGGAAAGAAATTCGGCACTCGGGGCTCGAACCCGGGTCGTCTAGGCACATGACCACGACTCTAACGACTGAGCTACCCGGACTCTCGCTTCAGAACTTTGACGCCTAATTTCTCGAGAATGCCTTGATCGATTTTAAAACAAATTACATATTCTGAATCAGTGAAAGGGTCACTATAAGGTGTAAAAATTTCGAACAAATACATTAAAAAATAAAAAAGTCAAAAAATTCAATTTTTGAAATTTCCTTCCGGTGACGACCGGAAGTGACGGCGGACATTCTCTATACCGAGGTGCACCAGAAAAACGGTAGTTCTATCATCTCTGAAAATTTCAGCCTTTTATCTTTACTCGTTTTTGAGAAACCCGACAGACAAAATTGACTTTTTAAAATCGTAAACGGACGATAACTTCTGACCGGAAGTGTTTTTTTCAAAAAATAAAAATTATATATCAGCTTTAGCTAAAAACACGTTTATATTGAAAATTTGAATGGAATCGACCGAGACATCTCTGAGAAATCGTCTGCACAAAATCGGTAAGAAAAAAAAAGAATTATAATAATAAGAACTAGATTCGATCTCGTTGCGAGCAACGAGTGGGTCTCCCGTCAGATTTTTGAATCGATTAGATCAAACTTATCAATTCAAAGATAAAAACTTACATCTAAGCGAAAGAAAGTAAAAAAAAAATTTGCGGCACTCGAAGCTTGAACCCGGGTCGCCTTGGCCATGTCCACGACTCTATCGACTGAGCTACTCGGACTCTCGCTTCTGGACTTTGACGCTTAATTTCTCGAGAATGCCTCAATCGATTTTAAAACAAAATACATATTCTGAATCAGTGAAAGGGTCACTATAAGGTGTAAAAATTTCAAAGAAAAATATTGAAAAATAAAAAAGTCGAAAAAATCATTTTTTCAAAATGTCTTCCGGTGACGACCGGAAGTGACGACGGACATTCTTTATACCGAGGTGCACCAGAAAAACGATAGATCTATCATCTCTGAAAGTTTCAGCCCTATATCTTTACTCGTTTTTGAGAAACCTGAGAGACAAAATTGACTTTAAAAAATCGTTTATTGACGATAACTTCCGACCGGAAGTGAATTTTGAAAAAATGTCACGGGGGTACAAACTTCAGATGGCGAGGCATCATCAGTAAAAATTTAACGGAAATCTGATATGCCATTTCCGAGAAATCGCCTGCACAAAATGTGTAAGGAAAAAAAGAATAATAATAATAATAGAATTGAAAAAGAAACCGAAGAATAATAGAAGGGTCTTCCGCTGAAGACGGAAGACCCTAATAAGAAAAGTGAAAAAGAAACAATAGAATAATAGAAGGGTCTTCCGCTGAAGACGGAAGACCCTAATAATTAAAGACTGTTTTTGCCTAAATCTTAATGAACGAGTGTTTTCAACTTGTACTACAGTCCAACAACCCCTTTATGTTGAATATTTTAGTAAGAAAATAAAAAAAAAAAAAAAAAAAATGGAGAGAAAGAAATAGAGAGAAAGAAGAAATCTTGGCTCCGGCATGGCCTTTGCAGGTGTCATAACAGTATTTCAGCAAAGGTTCACGTCAAAACATGGCTGACGCGAAATAATTCCCGAATTTCTCTTTGAATTTGGGGCGTTTCCGCCCGGGAGAGGAGCTGAATTTTTGTATGAGATGAGGAACGATGTGTGAGATGTCTGACTACACAGGTTTGGTAACAGTGCGATGTCATTTGAAATATTGATGCGTGTTTTCGTCTGGAGGGGGGTGAAAAGACCCGAGCTTGATTTTCGTCGTAAATAAATCGAAAGTAGAATTTTGAGGTGTGGATCTCGGATTCGGTTAACGACAATTAGGGGAAGTCAAGTCCTAAAACAATGACTGATGCATTTTACACATGTATTTCAGTGTTGAGATTTTTTTTCGTGTCGTTTATTATTGTGTTTGACTGTTTTATTTCAACAGGATTGATAAAATCATTATAAATGTAGAAATAACGAAATCAGTAACACGTAATTTTATTCGGTAAAAATTTGATGACAGTAATTTCCACAGTTCTAACATTCATAAGTAGTTCACACGCTATCGTAGATACAGACTAAACGGAAAACAAGAAATATACATGCAACAGAAATATTACGCGGCTGCTTACATCCCTTGTACTGTGTACATTTTAAGTCCTCGTACAGGCTATACTTGCCGCTTGATCTCAGGAATTTCTTCTGAATTGTTCAATCCGCTGCATATTTGTCAGATAATAAGAATGGGGTCCGAGGTACATTTACACAAAATTTCATTGGGATTGAGTGAAGGGCTCGGGAGTTAGAATTTTTTTCTACAGTACATGTGAAGCACGCCAATCAAAACTCAAATGTCAAAAAATTCATTACTCTCTTAAAAGTGAACGAATTGGTCTGGTAATTAGTACAGTAATCTAGAATGGTACTAGGTTGAAAATAAAGGTCCAAGATGAAAGATTCAGTCAAATCAGTCCATAAAAACTTAATGATTTTGTGAATAGGGGGGGGGGGGGGGGTCAGTGCGTGTAGTGTGTAAATTTTATTTCCGCGTATAGGCTATAAGCGACGTTTGATTCTTCTTAATTGTTCAATCCGCTGCATATTTGACAGACAATAAGAATGGGGTCCGAGGTTTATATTCACGAATTTTCATTAGCATTGAGTGAAGGACTCGGGAGTTAGATTTTTTTTGTACAGTACATGTCAAACACGACGATGGAAGCTCAAATGCCAAAAAGTTCATAACTCTGTTAATAATGAACGAATTGGTCTGGTAATTAGTACAGTAATCTAGAATGATACTAAGTTGATATTAAAGGTCCAAGATCAAAGATCAAGTAAAATCGGGTCAGAAAAACTAAATGATTTTATGAATGGGGGGGGGGGTCGGTCAGTGACTTCTATATTAAACGGAGAATATTAAATTCTAAATATCACATATTACACAATTTTTAAACAAAATACATATGTTAGAACAATGTATAAGCGTTGTTTTAAAGATGTAACTTTTGATTTTTTTCAACATGTTAACTTTATTTCAGTATGAATACATAGCTATGGATCTCAATACTCAAATACGGGGAAAAGCGATATTATTGTAACTTCTTTTACTAAATCAAAACAGAAAAGAACAGAATCCATCATTTTAAAGATAAAAAAATCAGATCTAAGCACAAAAAGAGGGGGAAAGAAATTCGGCACTCGGGGCTCGAACCCGGGTCGTCTAGGCACATGACCACGACTCTAACGACTGAGCTACCCGGACTCTCGCTTCAGAACTTTGACGCCTAATTTCTCGAGAATGCCTTGATCGATTTTAAAACAAATTACATATTCTGAATCAGTGAAAGGGTCACTATAAGGTGTAAAAATTTCGAACAAATACATTAAAAAATAAAAAAGTCAAAAAATTCAATTTTTGAAATTTCCTTCCGGTGACGACCGGAAGTGACGGCGGACATTCTCTATACTGAGGTGCACCAGAAAAACGGTAGTTCTATCATCTCTGAAAATTTCAGCCTTTTATCTTTACTCGTTTTTGAGAAACCCGACAGACAAAATTGACTTTTTAAAATCGTAAACGGACGATAACTTCTGACCGGAAGTGTTTTTTCAAAAAATAAAAATTATATATCAGCTTTAGCTAAAAACACGTTTATATTGAAAATTTGAATGGAATCGACCGAGACATCTCTGAGAAATCGTCTGCACAAAATCGGTAAGAAAAAAAAAGAATTATAATAATAAGAATAAGAAAAGTGAAAAAGAAACAATAGAATAATAGAAGGGTCTTCCGCTGAAGACGGAAGACCCTAATAATTAAAGACTGTTTTTGCCTAAATCTTAATGAACGAGTGTTTTCAACTTGTACTACAGTCCAACAACCCCTTTATGTTGAATATTTTAGTAAGAAAATAAAAAAAAAAAAAAAAAAAAATGGAGAGAAAGAAATAGAGAGAAAGAAGAAATCTTGGCTCCGGCATGGCCTTTGCAGGTGTCATAACAGTATTTCAGCAAAGGTTCACGTCAAAACATGGCTGACGCGAAATAATTCCCGAATTTCTCTTTGAATTTGGGGCGTTTCCGCCCGGGAGAGGAGCTGAATTTTTGTATGAGATGAGGAACGATGTGTGAGATGTCTGACTACACAGGTTTGGTAACAGTGCGATGTCATTTGAAATATTGATGCGTGTTTTCGTCTGGAGGGGGGTGAAAAGACCCGAGCTTGATTTTCGTCGTAAATAAATCGAAAGTAGAATTTTGAGGTGTGGATCTCGGATTCGGTTAACGACAATTAGGGGAAGTCAAGTCCTAAAACAATGACTGATGCATTTTACACATGTATTTCAGTGTTGAGATTTTTTTTCGTGTCGTTTATTATTGTGTTTGACTGTTTTATTTCAACAGGATTGATAAAATCATTATAAATGTAGAAATAACGAAATCAGTAACACGTAATTTTATTCGGTAAAAATTTGATGACAGTAATTTCCACAGTTCTAACATTCATAAGTAGTTCACACGCTATCGTAGATACAGACTAAACGGAAAACAAGAAATATACATGCAACAGAAATATTACGCGGCTGCTTACATCCCTTGTACTGTGTACATTTTAAGTCCTCGTACAGGCTATACTTGCCGCTTGATCTCAGGAATTTCTTCTGAATTGTTCAATCCGCTGCATATTTGTCAGATAATAAGAATGGGGTCCGAGGTACATTTACACAAAATTTCATTGGGATTGAGTGAAGGGCTCGGGAGTTAGAATTTTTTTCTACAGTACATGTGAAGCACGCCAATCAAAACTCAAATGTCAAAAAATTCATTACTCTCTTAAAAGTGAACGAATTGGTCTGGTAATTAGTACAGTAATCTAGAATGGTACTAGGTTGAAAATAAAGGTCCAAGATGAAAGATTCAGTCAAATCAGTCCATAAAAACTTAATGATTTTGTGAATAGGGGGGGGGGGGGTCAGTGCGTGTAGTGTGTAAATTTTATTTCCGCGTATAGGCTATAAGCGACGTTTGATTCTTCTTAATTGTTCAATCCGCTGCATATTTGACAGACAATAAGAATGGGGTCCGAGGTTTATATTCACGAATTTTCATTAGCATTGAGTGAAGGACTCGGGAGTTAGATTTTTTTTGTACAGTACATGTCAAACACGACGATGGAAGCTCAAATGCCAAAAAGTTCATAACTCTGTTAATAATGAACGAATTGGTCTGGTAATTAGTACAGTAATCTAGAATGATACTAAGTTGATATTAAAGGTCCAAGATCAAAGATCAAGTAAAATCGGGTCAGAAAAACTAAATGATTTTATGAATGGGGGGGGGGGTCGGTCAGTGACTTCTATATTAAACGGAGAATATTAAATTCTAAATATCACATATTACACAATTTTTAAACAAAATACATATGTTAGAACAATGTATAAGCGTTGTTTTAAAGATGTAACTTTTGATTTTTTTCAACATGTTAACTTTATTTCAGTATGAATACATAGCTATGGATCTCAATACTCAAATACGGGGAAAAGCGATATTATTGTAACTTCTTTTACTAAATCAAAACAGAAAAGAACAGAATCCATCATTTTAAAGATAAAAAAATCAGATCTAAGCACAAAAAGAGGGGGAAAGAAATTCGGCACTCGGGGCTCGAACCCGGGTCGTCTAGGCACATGACCACGACTCTAACGACTGAGCTACCCGGACTCTCGCTTCAGAACTTTGACGCCTAATTTCTCGAGAATGCCTTGATCGATTTTAAAACAAATTACATATTCTGAATCAGTGAAAGGGTCACTATAAGGTGTAAAAATTTCGAACAAATACATTAAAAAATAAAAAAGTCAAAAAATTCAATTTTTGAAATTTCCTTCCGGTGACGACCGGAAGTGACGGCGGACATTCTCTATACTGAGGTGCACCAGAAAAACGGTAGTTCTATCATCTCTGAAAATTTCAGCCTTTTATCTTTACTCGTTTTTGAGAAACCCGACAGACAAAATTGACTTTTTAAAATCGTAAACGGACGATAACTTCTGACCGGAAGTGTTTTTTCAAAAAATAAAAATTATATATCAGCTTTAGCTAAAAACACGTTTATATTGAAAATTTGAATGGAATCGACCGAGACATCTCTGAGAAATCGTCTGCACAAAATCGGTAAGAAAAAAAAAGAATTATAATAATAAGAATAAGAAAAGTGAAAAAGAAACAATAGAATAATAGAAGGGTCTTCCGCTGAAGACGGAAGACCCTAATAATTAAAGACTGTTTTTGCCTAAATCTTAATGAACGAGTGTTTTCAACTTGTACTACAGTCCAACAACCCCTTTATGTTGAATATTTTAGTAAGAAAATAAAAAAAAAAAAAAAAAAAAATGGAGAGAAAGAAATAGAGAGAAAGAAGAAATCTTGGCTCCGGCATGGCCTTTGCAGGTGTCATAACAGTATTTCAGCAAAGGTTCACGTCAAAACATGGCTGACGCGAAATAATTCCCGAATTTCTCTTTGAATTTGGGGCGTTTCCGCCCGGGAGAGGAGCTGAATTTTTGTATGAGATGAGGAACGATGTGTGAGATGTCTGACTACACAGGTTTGGTAACAGTGCGATGTCATTTGAAATATTGATGCGTGTTTTCGTCTGGAGGGGGGTGAAAAGACCCGAGCTTGATTTTCGTCGTAAATAAATCGAAAGTAGAATTTTGAGGTGTGGATCTCGGATTCGGTTAACGACAATTAGGGGAAGTCAAGTCCTAAAACAATGACTGATGCATTTTACACATGTATTTCAGTGTTGAGATTTTTTTTCGTGTCGTTTATTATTGTGTTTGACTGTTTTATTTCAACAGGATTGATAAAATCATTATAAATGTAGAAATAACGAAATCAGTAACACGTAATTTTATTCGGTAAAAATTTGATGACAGTAATTTCCACAGTTCTAACATTCATAAGTAGTTCACACGCTATCGTAGATACAGACTAAACGGAAAACAAGAAATATACATGCAACAGAAATATTACGCGGCTGCTTACATCCCTTGTACTGTGTACATTTTAAGTCCTCGTACAGGCTATACTTGCCGCTTGATCTCAGGAATTTCTTCTGAATTGTTCAATCCGCTGCATATTTGTCAGATAATAAGAATGGGGTCCGAGGTACATTTACACAAAATTTCATTGGGATTGAGTGAAGGGCTCGGGAGTTAGAATTTTTTTCTACAGTACATGTGAAGCACGCCAATCAAAACTCAAATGTCAAAAAATTCATTACTCTCTTAAAAGTGAACGAATTGGTCTGGTAATTAGTACAGTAATCTAGAATGGTACTAGGTTGAAAATAAAGGTCCAAGATGAAAGATTCAGTCAAATCAGTCCATAAAAACTTAATGATTTTGTGAATAGGGGGGGGGGGGGGGGTCAGTGCGTGTAGTGTGTAAATTTTATTTCCGCGTATAGGCTATAAGCGACGTTTGATTCTTCTTAATTGTTCAATCCGCTGCATATTTGACAGACAATAAGAATGGGGTCCGAGGTTTATATTCACGAATTTTCATTAGCATTGAGTGAAGGACTCGGGAGTTAGATTTTTTTTGTACAGTACATGTCAAACACGACGATGGAAGCTCAAATGCCAAAAAGTTCATAACTCTGTTAATAATGAACGAATTGGTCTGGTAATTAGTACAGTAATCTAGAATGATACTAAGTTGATATTAAAGGTCCAAGATCAAAGATCAAGTAAAATCGGGTCAGAAAAACTAAATGATTTTATGAATGGGGGGGGGGGGGGGGGTCGGTCAGTGACTTCTATATTAAACGGAGAATATTAAATTCTAAATATCACATATTACACAATTTTTAAACAAAATACATATGTTAGAACAATGTATAAGCGTTGTTTTAAAGATGTAACTTTTGATTTTTTTCAACATGTTAACTTTATTTCAGTATGAATACATAGCTATGGATCTCAATACTCAAATACGGGGAAAAGCGATATTATTGTAACTTCTTTTACTAAATCAAAACAGAAAAGAACAGAATCCATCATTTTAAAGATAAAAAAAATCAGATCTAAGCACAAAAAGAGGGGGAAAGAAATTCGGCACTCGGGGCTCGAACCCGGGTCGTCTAGGCACATGACCACGACTCTAACGACTGAGCTACCCGGACTCTCGCTTCAGAACTTTGACGCCTAATTTCTCGAGAATGCCTTGATCGATTTTAAAACAAATTACATATTCTGAATCAGTGAAAGGGTCACTATAAGGTGTAAAAATTTCGAACAAATACATTAAAAAATAAAAAAGTCAAAAAATTCAATTTTTGAAATTTCCTTCCGGTGACGACCGGAAGTGACGGCGGACATTCTCTATACCGAGGTGCACCAGAAAAACGGTAGTTCTATCATCTCTGAAAATTTCAGCCTTTTATCTTTACTCGTTTTTGAGAAACCCGACAGACAAAATTGACTTTTTAAAATCGTAAACGGACGATAACTTCTGACCGGAAGTGTTTTTTCAAAAAATAAAAATTATATATCAGCTTTAGCTAAAAACACGTTTATATTGAAAATTTGAATGGAATCGACCGAGACATCTCTGAGAAATCGTCTGCACAAAATCGGTAAGAAAAAAAAAGAATTATAATAATAAGAATAAGAAAAGTGAAAAAGAAACAATAGAATAATAGAAGGGTCTTCCGCTGAAGACGGAAGACCCTAATAATTAAAGACTGTTTTTGCCTAAATCTTAATGAACGAGTGTTTTCAACTTGTACTACAGTCCAACAACCCCTTTATGTTGAATATTTTAGTAAGAAAATAAAAAAAAAAAAAAAAAAAATGGAGAGAAAGAAATAGAGAGAAAGAAGAAATCTTGGCTCCGGCATGGCCTTTGCAGGTGTCATAACAGTATTTCAGCAAAGGTTCACGTCAAAACATGGCTGACGCGAAATAATTCCCGAATTTCTCTTTGAATTTGGGGCGTTTCCGCCCGGGAGAGGAGCTGAATTTTTGTATGAGATGAGGAACGATGTGTGAGATGTCTGACTACACAGAACAGTGGGACGGACAACTTCGGAATGGACATTTTTCCGGCGTTGCGCACCCCTTTCCATTCACAACATTGACCAAAGTTTAGTACCAAATGGTGGGGTTTTTTATTCTAAATAAATTTATGGAAAAAAAATTGAAACATTTTTAGATAGTTTTTTAGATATTTGAACTTAAAAGTTCCAACCCCATGGGATTTTAGTTTGGAAAAAATACCCCACAGAAAACCCCATGCAAACCCCATGGGGTTTTGCAATAAACCCCATGGGGCAAGAAACCCCATGAAATTATTTATGGGGAAAAAAACCCACCATTCCCGAAAAAAATCAGATGGGGTTTTTATCCCCATATTTAATGCTTATGTTGGGTTTTTTCCCCCATATTTACTAAAGTAATGATAATGGGGTAAAAAAACCCACAAAATATTAATCTGAAGTGAAGTAATAGAATCTGCTTAATGTCTGATATTAGGCCGATTGCATAGTTGATATACCTTACAAATTTTTACTAGGCAATTTTCAAATAAAGTTGAATTTACTCATCAAATGTATGATGGATCTCTTTGTGACAGAACAGGTTGCAAGTGATTTTAATTTTTGGTTGTTTGAATAAATCTGTAAAATATTTCTATATTAGCTAGTTTATGCTTAAAATTAGCATTTAAAAATCAAGGAAAATATATAGCAGCCCAGGTGAAAACTTAACTAACCTAATGTCAATTGTTGGAAAGTACCTGTTCATGTATTCTTACAAAGTCTACTTATTAATTAATTTCCTAAGTTATCCTAAATTAATTGTGACTTTCACATTGCAATGGCAAGATGTGGTATTTATCAAAATGTTGGTCAGCTAGGACGTATTACGTGTAGTCTGTAATGTTGCAATCAAAAATTTTGCTGGCAATGAAGTTTTAAAAGTAAAAATATTTCAACAGCAAAACGATTAGGTAAAAATCACAAACAGCAAAATAAAACTGGACCAGTTAGCCTATTCAATATCAATCTACAACATATATATACTGACTGGGGTTCTGTGTTCGTCAAGAAGAAGAACTCGTGATATTATGAGTATATAATGAACTACGAGAGCAAGTTTCACACGCAAAAATCTACAATCCCTTATTTTGTACTTACAGCAAATGAATTCTTTAAAGGTGTTGTTTAGTGAACTGATTCACGCCATCGAAAATTAGATTCTCGGAAAATTATTTACACGAGAAACAATTTACAAATGCATGATTCAGTCCAAACACTGTGAGTGTGACTCTTGTTCAAATGTTGCATCGTGTTTGTTTCAGATTGTTCTTTCCAGACTGATAATAACGTAACAGTAAGCGCTTTTAAGACTATGACAGGTGTTGACTAAAATCAGAACATGCAATTGGGGAAGCTAATACACGAAACTGTCTGTTTTGAAGTTATTTCATTTAAAAAAATATATTTTAAAATATTCTAGAAATAGATCAGAACATTGTATAAGGCCGGCGGAACTGCTGTGACGGTTGTTGTCTCAGAAAAAAGATCGTTTTTTTTTTTTTACATTAGTGTACAGGTGTATCCTCGACCATATATTGGAGTACAGTACTGCAGTGTAATGGTGAATATATTGTACAACGGCTGCATCAGCGAACAGTGATCATAAACTCTGTTGTATACACAAGCGCGAAGCGTGGTAAAGATATTTACTTCCGAGGCAAGTGTATGTTGACATTTAACATGGCATTTTAAATTGGGTATATCTTATAGTAGTAACTGCAAACTGTTTGAACTTCTCTGAGAGCTAGCTAGCAACTTAACATTGCTTATTTCTGGCAAACCCTATTTCATATACTTCCCAGTGTAAGTGCATGCATTTCCAAGTTAAAAGAAAGAACAAACCCCAATTAAGATACCTAAACACAACCCACACACCTTCCCCTTAATGTTCTAATTACCCCTTAAAATTGGTTTTCATCCTCCCTCCCTAGGAATTCACCCCCCCCCCCCCCCTATTACTTCTACTGGTCTGCATGGGTTTGATCCCTAATGATGAATACATCCCTGAATGTTGAACATATTTTATAGACATATTAGACTGATTTTTTTGCAACATTGAAAAACCAAAACTTTATGATTGCAACATGTCATATAACCTGGAATTAATATAGCAAATGGTATATATATTACATAAGTAAATAAGGTTTATCCCTTTCCATTTTTGGATTTATTATATGATTTACTGATTTTATTAATTGTCTTGGTTTTTATATGAGGATAAATTTAATAATTAAACTAATATGAATTATACATGTTATATGGCAGCACTTTTTTAAAAAAAAGTTTCAGTTTGATATGAATACAAATCATAACTGCCATGAATCCATATTTTTATGAAAATTATACTAAATGAAAATGGATCAGTTATAAACTTTTATTAAGTTATAATAAGTGCAGTTGATTAACAGCAGGAATGATCATAAAACTGTTATTTTAAGTAATTACAATTTATGAAATGCATTTAACTTGGAATAGGGTTTCAATAAACCTCATAGACCCCTTTACTGTAAGAGTGGTACTGCTCTCTTGCAGGGAAATATGATCAATTATGGTGAAGTTTAAGTACTTGTGATGTTCATGCAGACCAGTTCCAATACTGGGGCGAGATAGCTCAGTTGGTAGAGCACCTGACTAGAGAATCAGGGGGCCCGTGTTCGAATCACGACCATCATTATTTCTCCCATCCTGTTACATTTGGTGCCGTGACCAACCCCTGGAACTGACAGGTTAACTCCTGCCAGGGGAAGAGTCTGGGTTGATCTTCAAGGGCGAAGATCATTTAAGGGGGGAGGAATGTGATGGTCAGACCTGTTCGAATACCAGTGCCAGATAGCTCAGTTGGTAGAGCACCTGCCTAGAGATTCAGGGGGCCTGGTTTAATGGTACGTCATGTTTCACCCAATAAAGTCATTTTGCCCTGCAAAAGAGCAGTCATCACAGTTACCGTGAAGGGGTCTATGACCCTAGCACAAGTGTTTGTTTCTGTTACAGTAAAAAAAATATTTTTGAAATTAAGTTGACATGTAGACAAACAAAGTTATCATAGAAAACAAAATGAGAAAAAACCCATGTTTGCTCTGTTGCTTCTTCTGTCCAAAAGTTATATTTGAATAATATTAAATACATCTAGTACATGTGGAAAATCACCTCATCCTTCAGTTAACATGTAGAATATGTAAATGTATCTTTGACTGTAAAAATAACATCTACTTTGAAAATTATTTTCAAAATGAACAAAAAATATATACTGGTATATTTGGAATATTTATTTAATATACATGTAGAAAAACATAGGTAAAATTTGAACATTTTTCCATGAAATTCTATTATCACCATGCAGCTATCCAGCTGTATATTAATCTTATTTTACTTAAAAGCATACATCACACTGGTAGCTATACATGTAGGTCTTATTGCTTTAGCATGGTTGACAAGAGAGTAGAAACACCATATAGCTATAAGTATATATTAGATATTCACTAAAAATGAGTGTTTAATTAAGCTCACTTTTTCATGGAATCAAGAAATATCATATGCCGGATGGAATGTCTCTTTGTCTGTGGCTATGTATAAATATATACATGTAAAATGCTACAAATCTAAAGGTCAATTTTTAGTTTCTATGACAATTGTTTTCAAATGTGTGTGAGAATTGACTCGAGGAAATTGCCATAGGTTTTATGATCCTATATGTGAAAGGTTTTTAACATCTAGCTGCACTTCATGAAAATCAAAAGATAGGGGGAGGGTATACATGTAAGGGTATTTCTATGTGATGTTATGCTTTTATCATGATAATATCATGAAGATACCAGGTACTTGTAGTTTTGAATAATTAAGGTTTCTTATTAGAGGAGACTGAAGAGCAATTGACTTCTTAATGATTATTTAGTAAAAATGGCTTACTGCAGGGAATTTAAACCCCATGAATCTGTGCATGTTTATACTTATAGAAAGATGATTAAGTGAAGTGGAGATAGTGGGATCACTTAAATGGTTATATTTTTTCTTAAACCTCAATGGAAGTGGCATTATGGGGTTTACTTTTTTTTAGAACTGCATATTCTTTCTTATTATAATACAAAACTCTTTTTTATAGAAAGTTAGTGTAAGTGAAAGGTAGCAAGGGACTGTTTTAGATTATTTGTACTGTCAATTATTTGGTGAAATGGAGAATTGCTCTACTTTCAGGCTTATGTTGTGTTGCAAAAAGTCATAAAATAGTTTTTAGTGATTAGCATTAGTTAGAGAGATGTCTCCTATTGAAATTGGTATGCGATATGTAGGTCCTTAATGACTTATATTAGGTTCATTATGATCCAAAGTACCGGTAAACTTTTAATTGATCATCTTGCAGCTATGACTGTTGTGTTGACTTTAGACAAGGGGTAAAATATAACATGAAACATTTTATTCGAAGGGGAATAGTCAATGTGTTTAC
The DNA here is from genome assembly GCF_025612915.1 of Magallana angulata. NCBI lineage: Eukaryota > Metazoa > Mollusca > Bivalvia > Ostreida > Ostreidae > Magallana > Magallana angulata. The sequence goes on from NW_026441580.1 coordinate 62,470, forward strand.
ATCGTTTAAATTTACAGAATTCTTGATGTAACTGATTGTAATAAAAATGGCTTTTGAATTAAAAGTGGTCATAATTAATCTTAAAAGCAATTTACAGAAACTGTTATTACACGGTACAAGGTGATTGGTTCAGCCGGGAATGGGGATGTTACTAAAACAGAATTAACTTTTTTATTTTTAAATGAAGTAAGATTAAATTTGAAAATTTCGACTTAAAATTGAACAACCTAATATTTTAGCGTTCTGATTATAAAGTGTTTTTGTGAGAAATAAACTCTTAGACTTAATGTCAAAGATGGCAGTGGATATATTTATAGTTTTGTCTGAAAGACCTGTCTAATTTATGAAAAAGGAGGGGGGAAACCAGACATTTGAATGGTTTTTTTTAGGAGTACAGTCAGAATAATTATTGCAAACATTTGTTTGGGAGTGGAGCACATGTCCATTGTTCATATAATGACACTTTAAGATTGCATGGTTGTTTATTTTATCGAATAGATTAAGAAAATGCTACTGTAACAATGTTGCCAAAATTTTCACTTTTTGATTTATGCTTGAAAAAGAGGATGTATGGGTCCCCCCAATAATTGATAATTTTTTTGCATGGGTAGACAATATCCCAAGTACAGTTGCTTCCAGCAGTTACTTGGGGCTTGTGCATGCTGGCCAGTAAGAAAGGTAACATTTTTAGAAAACAAATTGAGATTGGGCTCCTCTAGTTAGTGTTTACCTTTGCATGCAGAACAATTTTAACAACCCCGCCCCGACCCACATGTAAGAAATACACTATATCCACTACATGCATATATCTAATTGACATATTTCTTTAATCGACAAAAAACCTGTCTCAGTTGTATTTAGAAAATTAACATAGATTGTATCTCAGAATGCATGTATGTGATAAAATTATACATGTATTTAAAAAGTTTAACTAGTTCTACATATATAGTTACATGTAGATTGCGGCAGACAACCCTCATTCTTGAATATATATTATGAGGTGTAATAAGGTATCGAATACAACTGATAACTGATCAAGAACTTCAAATACCAGTAGTGCATTGGCAGCTCATTTTCCCTGATTGTCAATATAAATGTTAATTAGAGCAAATAATTGTTATCTCAATCTTCATGTTTAAAAAAATATTAGAACCTTAAATTGATCTTCACTAATACAAAAAGATTGATAAGAAAATTAGCCACTTAGTCATTGAATGTATTTTTCTCCTCCTTGACATTTACATGTATGTTTACTTAATGGATAAAACAATGCAGTCATAATTTGAATTTCATTATCAAAAAATCCTGCTGGTATGATTCCATAATATCAATTTTATAAATCTGAGTGACAAGTACGCGCTATTCAGTTGAATATAAAATTGTATTTTGATATTACATGTACATCTACATGTACAATCCAAATTCCCCATTAGGTTACTGATTATCTGGCATAGTAGCATATAGCAGTGTTTGTTTTATTGCAAAAATTATGTGTTAATTATGACCAACAATTTTGTGTGACCCAAATAAGACTTATCATCTGAGCACTCAAAGAATACCAGAGATACATGCAAATTACATGTAGTTATTTATAGCTGACCGAGTTTATAGACTTTTGAAATTTTAACTTGTTTAGTTTAAGTTATGCATTCCCAATAGGATAACATATTAATGTATCAAGTTACAGAGCTTGATTAATGATGAGATTATGAAAATAGCAATAATTTTAAGAAATAACCTCATTACTACAAAATAATGCATTGTATGATAGCATATATCAAAGACTGAACTGGACATTATTCTAGGAGATTCAAGAAATGCACAATGGGTTTGCGTATTTTTAGAAACACTTCATTGAAGAAACAATGTAATTTGTTTGCATATCGGGATAATTTTTTCAGGATGTATAAAATTGAATTAAATTGATTGAGGCCAGGATGATATTGATATAAATGAAACTTAACATCCATGTAAATACATGTATGTACCCTGAATATGTACATGTATAGATACATTGTACATTCAATTAGAGATTAAATAGTCTAATATTCTAATACTGTCAGATTTTCTATCATTAAAAAGTGAACCTAGGTGAAATTAATCTGCAAAATTTGGTGTTTGTACATATATTATGTCTAAATAAGAGTATGAAAGTTAAAAAAAATTCCAGAAACCCTTCCCAAATTAAGGAAAATGCAGCATGTATGTTTTAACAATTTTACATTTGTCTTCTAATATTGTGTTTGAATGAATAATTTAATTTTTAGAATGTAGCCTGGTGTGTTTTCGTAACTTAGAAGATGAGAGTGCTGGGCTGGCCTGAGATGAACCATTTGGAGACACACTGTGTATACCTCATTAGCACCTATTGTTCTTTCACATACCTTGCAATTAACTTAAAAATCTTACGTGTCTTTGTAATGGGCACATTCTGTGTATACCTATTGACCACCCTATTGTTTTCCTAATGCTACAATCAACAGAGCAAAGCACTATATACACACGACACATGAGAACTTGAGAATTTGTAAGAAATTACAAACCAAAGGGAAATTCTGAATGAATGAAATTAAAAAGTTTTTATAAGAATTTATAAAATAAAAATGAAAACATTATCTATAATCGAAATAAAATTTTAACATACATTGAAATAAAACACTTAATAATAATAAACAAAGAGACCCCTTAGAAGGTGAAATTTCCTTTGTGGTTCGATCATTAAATTAAATTTAATGATCGAACCACGAAATGTCCTATCTTATTCCAAAAAACTTTAATATAGAATTCTGTTGTTAATCCATCACTGCCTGGACTCTTATTATTTGCCATATTTTTTATATGGGTACATGCAAAGTTCGGGAACTATGTCAAACAAAAAAAAGGAATAATTACCCGGTATCCCAAAAGATGGTATTTAAACAATTGGAAACCAATAACACTTCTAAACATTGCTTATAAAATAAGTTATGAGTGTAATGCTCAGAGAATTAAAAATATGCTTGATATAATTAGTAGTCCCGATCAAACAGGTTTCATTCCAGGAAGATATATTGGTGAAAATACTAAGCTGATATATGATCTTATGCAACATATGGGTTGGGGGGGGGGAGACATTTCTGGTGTATTATTCATAATTGATTTTTAAAAAAAAAAAGCATTTGATACTTCACATGGAAATTTATTCACAAATATTAAGATTTTTTCAACTTTGGAGCATCCATTGAATCTTAGATATATACTTGTCAATGTAATATAGAATCATCAGTCACACAAGCTGGAAACCTTTCAAAATTTTTCAAACATAGCAGAGGATTTCATCAAGGCGACCCAATCTCCCTCTATTCATTCCTACTGTGTGCAGATATTTTGGCATATAAGATTAAAATAACTTATATATTCGGGCTACACCCTGAGCCTATTTCTATAGACATTTATTCTATCTTCTTTATTATGAAATCCCATATCTATTGGAAAAGGTGTCTTAAGGAAATGCTATCAATTCATGAATTAATAATAGATATTGAAAGACATATATCGACTCTAAAATATATTGCTACAAAAAATTGCAGATTAGATGATTTCTATAAGAGATGGGAAACTTGGCTTTTTCTTCTTTCTTTTTAATAGACTTACTCAAATTTGACTGTATAATAGAGATTATATAAAGCTGTCAATCAACTACTAACTAATGTTCAACAACTACTCTCTCTCTCTCTCTCCCTCTCTCTCTCTCTCTCTCTCTCTCTCAAGGAACAATTTGGATTTGAAGTAAACATACTTAAAAGCTGTTGTGATCACTTTATTTTATACAAATGTATTGGATTGTTCAACTTTAGATTAAAAAAAAGAAAAAATAGTCTAATAATGTAAAATTTTCTATCACTGAAAAGTGGACCTAGGTGAAATTAATCTGCAAAATTTGGTGTTTGTACGTTACGGCTAAATAAGAATATAAGAGTTAAAAAAAAATCCATAAACCCTTCCCAAATTAAGGAAAATGCAGCATGTGTGTTTTAATAATTTTACATTTGTCTTCTGATATTGTTTGAATGAATAATTTAATTAGAATGTAGCTCTGGGTGTTTTTCTAACTTAGATGAGAGTGGGCTGGCCTGAGGTGAAAAAAAGGAGACACACTGTGTATACCTCATTAGCACCTATTGTTCTTTCACAGACCTTGTAATTAACTAAGAATTCTTACGTGTCTTTGTAACGGGTACGTTCTGTGTATACCAATTAACCACCCTATTGTTCAACGGAGCAAAGGTACATACACACGACACGTGAGAGCAGGTGTCCGATCGAGCTGTGTACGTGTAAGCAGGAACAAAGTAATGGACAGGGGGCTGCAACTAATCTGGATGTCAACTTGGGGGCCGGGTGTGGGGCGTGGGGGGGTCTATTTCTGCAGCAAAGATTTTTATTATAATTGAGTTATCATAGAGCCCACCCACCCCCACCCCCCCCCCTCCCACACACACTCTTTTGGGGGAGAATATTAAAAAAATTGGAAAACAAGATGTTAAGAGAGGAAAATGAAGTTAAAGGTAGATTACACGCTATCACCCCCCCCCCCCCCCCCCCACACACACACACACACACACACGCATTTTATAATCGATATTAAAATATATGCAACTTAGACCTTTTCATAAAACAGTGCATTTTGAACATTTGGGATTAAAGGCAATGGGTTGGGACGTAGATTTAAATTTTAAAATAAAAGTGTACTGGGTACATGTATGCGCTTGAAATTAATCCCTGGGTATTTATTTAGTTGAACTCCTTTTGGTCGCCCTTATTTTCTAGGGACTTTTATCAGAGCAATAATTGAATGGTTAAACGATATGTTATGTTAATCATCTATTTAATGACCTCCGTCGGATTTTTTCTGCAAAGATTATCACTGTTGACCAGTTTATTGCAGCGATCTGTGTTCAATTGAGCAGTGAACACTGGTGAAGTGTTTCTGGCGTGTGATCACAATTAACAGGGCATTAATTAGATAAAAGTAAAGAAAATACGTTCACTAGCTTTTATGATTTATAACAAGATGCAAGCCATTTCCAATTGTCGGAGAATATTACTGTAACAATGAATAAGCATATCAAACATTGTGCATTGTACTGAAAGTTACTGTAGTAAAAATATCTTTATACATCTTAAACAACTTAATACAATTATCAGTAATGAATTATTTCTGCATTCTAATATCAATACTGGAAGGATAAATATAACAATCAGTATATTTCAAAGTTTTTTCGGCAAGAATTAGACGTTCTGGATGTGCAACAGAGACTAATAAGTAAATGATCATACATTAATATAAACTAATTAAATTAAATGTCGTAAATTGGAAACAAAGATCAAGTACAATGATTTTGCATTGGTTCTGATAGTAGTAAATATGTAACAATGATATAACATTAAATGTAAAAATCATTGGACACGTTGTAGAATATATTATTATTTCGAGTCAAATTAGGTTTAATCTCGACCCCCCCCCCCCCCCCCGCTGTTATCGATAAAATTTGCCGCACGGGTATGAATACCTTCCGACGCCCAGGGTAATTAAATAAACGATTATTGAATACTAAATCATATCTGATGAGTATAAAAATAGGAAATGAGATTTTAAAATATCTTAGTTAAAAAAAACACCATTTATTTATCATTTTTCCGTAATCAGTTAATGACCCTTTTTGATATCGTTTAAATATTTAATTACATCAGAAGAAACTAAAGAGCGCCGTAGCGCATATGGTAGCGCATTGGCCTACAGACCCAAGGGTCGTGGGTTCGGATCTCACGGCCGGCAATGATTTTTCTCCAAATTTTCTTTCTGTAAAATGCCACAAAAATTAAAATAATATCAATCCAGTAACAGTTCCTTCTCGGCTCGATACAAATTGACAACATAAAATCAAGCATGCATTGATATATTTAGTATACACAGCGTTCCGATGATATGTATACACATGTGTTGAAATATAGACAGTGAATACAAAGTACATGTATACACAGGGATTGGTCTTGTTCAGTTTATTATGAAATCGTGGGAATATATTAAACGATACAAATGTGCAATGGGCCTCATCCTTTGACTTAGATTGTGATGCCTTTTTGTCGGCCTTAGACTCTGTTATTATTGCCGGTGTGGAAATCACTCCAAGTATTCTCATGATTAAGCTTTAAAATCATTACAAAGACTGCATGATTTGTTCTCCATGACTATGTATTTCAAGCACTGGTTTATTTTGTATAAACTAAAAGGTTATCCTTTATATATACTTGCCAAATTAATTGCAATGGGAAATTCGATTTTAAATAAAATTCCAGCTTTTGCTCCAGCTTTTGCTCGCTTGAGATAAGTCCTATATAATGGGAAGAGTGGGAAAGAAATAGATAAGAGGTACTTACCGGTATACATGCTATGAATTAATTTAAAAACAAAATAATTATTGTGAGAGGCTTCTACCGTATATTTAAACGCACTGATTTTGTCACATGCCTCTGATGCACTATAGCCATGGTATCTATTTTTTATTATCCAAAATAGCTCCTGGACATTATCACAAAATTTATACTCTTTCACTAAAACATTCTACGGAAAAGAAAAATTCAACGGGACTTTTCATCAAGTACCCCCCCCCCCCCATGAGAAAACATGTACACAAGCTGAAATTATCCGTCGAAAAGTATTATTGTACATATATACCTTGATAACCACATTACTATCTCCTGTTAAATTAAGAATTTTATAATAATTATTGGTTTTACTAATAGTATAATGATATAAAACATTTTGCACACTTTATTTATTAGTTGTTATAACCCCCCCCCCCAACCCCCCACCATTGACACTAAATTCATCATGTTTATAGTTAGATGAATAATCTATATAATAATACGGTGTTCAGGATGTTAAATAACTAATAGGATTTTTGAGTTCATTAAACGGCATTATACTTGAAATTCATGAAATTTCGACTGCTCTAATCGAAATATCTGTGTCCCGATTTGTCTAACTATTTCGACATCCGGTTTTCAACTCCATCGCTTGGTACTTGATAAGTTGGTAGGGCTAGTGTTGCTAAGTTTGTGTTTCTTCTGTCCATTTCCAAAGGTAATTCCATTGACTGCAAATCAGTTTCATTTTAAATTTATACGTCTATATATTCTTTAATAACTTCCAAGTGAAAAGCTAGGTAATGAAAAAAAACCCCAACATTTATTCTTGGACCGAATTTTCTCGAAATAGTGAGACCATAGATTTAAGACTGTTTTAATATGCTATGATATTTAACAGAAGTTTAAATATTATATGTAATCTTTGTGATTGCATAAACCGTAAATTTATGCCTTTATTAGTGGATCATATAACATTGGTACATACAATACAGTTCAGTATTGATAAATATTTACAACCTGTCAGATTTTAAAGAATTTTATAATAAGCAGGGCAATACTTATTTTGAATTAGTTATATCTTTTAAACATAATTTACATAGTTTTCATGACATATTTTTAGGCATATTAAAGGATGACAGAGCATACCTCTGATGCTGACACTTGTCATTTGAAAAAAAGGCATTTTTGGAAGACATTACCAACATCTGTGGATTATAATTCAATGCAAGAGAAAATCTAGAGTCATTAAACTAATGCAAACATGAATAAATCAGTCTCGATTAACTTATTATTGAGAATCTGATTTATTTGCTTGGATTGGTTTAGTTAACATCACCCCATACTGTCTGCACTGTGAGTACTGGTATTTTAATAGATTGGTAAAATATTTTAGTAATTTTATATTATGAACAAATGGGATAAAATACCCCATGCATATGTGGGATAATAAATCCCATGACATCTATTTTATGGGATTAAAAACCCTAAACTGTTATTTAAGAAAAAAGTGGGTTTTTAAACCCCACATTATTTTCATGGGGTTTTCTGCCCCATGGGGTTTATTGCAAAACCCCATGGGGTTTGCATGGGGTTTTCTGTGGGGTATTTTTTCCAAACTAAAATCCCATGGGGTTGGAACTTTTAAGTTCAAATATCTAAAAAACTATCTAAAAATGTTTCAATTTTTTTTCCATAAATTTATTTAGAATAAAAAACCCCACCATTTGGTACTAAACTTTGGTCAATAGTGTGTATGGAAAGAGGTGCGCAACGCCGGAAAAATGTCCATTCCGAAGTTGTCCGTCCCACTGTTACAGGTTTGGTAACAGTGCGATGTCATTTGAAATATTGATGCGTGTTTTCGTCTGGAGGGGGGTGAAAAGACCCGAGCTTGATTTTCGTCGTAAATAAATCGAAAGTAGAATTTTGAGGTGTGGATCTCGGATTCGGTTAACGACAATTAGGGGAAGTCAAGTCCTAAAACAATGACTGATGCATTTTACACATGTATTTCAGTGTTGAGATTTTTTTTCGTGTCGTTTATTATTGTGTTTGACTGTTTTATTTCAACAGGATTGATAAAATCATTATAAATGTAGAAATAACGAAATCAGTAACACGTAATTTTATTCGGTAAAAATTTGATGACAGTAATTTCCACAGTTCTAACATTCATAAGTAGTTCACACGCTATCGTAGATACAGACTAAACGGAAAACAAGAAATATACATGCAACAGAAATATTACGCGGCTGCTTACATCCCTTGTACTGTGTACATTTTAAGTCCTCGTACAGGCTATACTTGCCGCTTGATCTCAGGAATTTCTTCTGAATTGTTCAATCCGCTGCATATTTGTCAGATAATAAGAATGGGGTCCGAGGTACATTTACACAAAATTTCATTGGGATTGAGTGAAGGGCTCGGGAGTTAGAATTTTTTTCTACAGTACATGTGAAGCACGCCAATCAAAACTCAAATGTCAAAAAATTCATTACTCTCTTAAAAGTGAACGAATTGGTCTGGTAATTAGTACAGTAATCTAGAATGGTACTAGGTTGAAAATAAAGGTCCAAGATGAAAGATTCAGTCAAATCAGTCCATAAAAACTTAATGATTTTGTGAATAGGGGGGGGGGGGTCAGTGCGTGTAGTGTGTAAATTTTATTTCCGCGTATAGGCTATAAGCGACGTTTGATTCTTCTTAATTGTTCAATCCGCTGCATATTTGACAGACAATAAGAATGGGGTCCGAGGTTTATATTCACGAATTTTCATTAGCATTGAGTGAAGGACTCGGGAGTTAGATTTTTTTTGTACAGTACATGTCAAACACGACGATGGAAGCTCAAATGCCAAAAAGTTCATAACTCTGTTAATAATGAACGAATTGGTCTGGTAATTAGTACAGTAATCTAGAATGATACTAAGTTGATATTAAAGGTCCAAGATCAAAGATCAAGTAAAATCGGGTCAGAAAAACTAAATGATTTTATGAATGGGGGGGGGGTTGGTCAGTGACTTCTATATTAAACGGAGAATATTAAATTCTAAATATCACATATTACACAATTTTTAAACAAAATACATATGTTAGAACAATGTATAAGCGTTGTTTTAAAGATGTAACTTTTGATTTTTTTCAACATGTTAACTTTATTTCAGTATGAATACATAGCTATGGATCTCAATACTCAAATACGGGGAAAAGCGATATTATTGTAACTTCTTTTACTAAATCAAAACAGAAAAGAACAGAATCCATCATTTTAAAGATAAAAAAATCAGATCTAAGCACAAAAAGAGGGGGAAAGAAATTCGGCACTCGGGGCTCGAACCCGGGTCGTCTAGGCACATGACCACGACTCTAACGACTGAGCTACCCGGACTCTCGCTTCAGAACTTTGACGCCTAATTTCTCGAGAATGCCTTGATCGATTTTAAAACAAATTACATATTCTGAATCAGTGAAAGGGTCACTATAAGGTGTAAAAATTTCGAACAAATACATTAAAAAATAAAAAAGTCAAAAAATTCAATTTTTGAAATTTCCTTCCGGTGACGACCGGAAGTGACGGCGGACATTCTCTATACCGAGGTGCACCAGAAAAACGGTAGTTCTATCATCTCTGAAAATTTCAGCCTTTTATCTTTACTCGTTTTTGAGAAACCCGACAGACAAAATTGACTTTTTAAAATCGTAAACGGACGATAACTTCTGACCGGAAGTGTTTTTTCAAAAAATAAAAATTATATATCAGCTTTAGCTAAAAACACGTTTATATTGAAAATTTGAATGGAATCGACCGAGACATCTCTGAGAAATCGTCTGCACAAAATCGGTAAGAAAAAAAAAGAATTATAATAATAAGAATAAGAATACATAACTGTGAGATGAACATATTTTCTTCTATACCATTTCACAAAATATCCCTCAGTAAAGGGCTATAGATAAAAGACTTTAGAGCCCTTTGGTTCCCTAATTTAAGGGGCCAGCCCCTTTTTCTTGATTTTAAAGGAAAGGTAATTTAAGTAGAAACTATTTTTACATTACATGTCTTAACAAAATATTTTTCAGAAAAGAGATAATTAAAAAAAACCACGAAAAATTACGACGTTTTTTCCATCTCAATTTTCGGGTCCAGGCGAGCTTCGGCGCCTTTAAAGCTAGATCAAAATGAAAATAAAATTGCAAATCTACAATCTTTCGTCTACTATCCCTGAAAGTTTGAACTCAATATCTTTTATAGTTTAGGAGAACTTAGAGGGACAAGCCACCCCTCTGAAAATTGCTAAAACGTCAGTTTCTCAAAAACGGAAGTGACGTCATCAATAAAATCAAAAACCTATAAGGTTCAGATCAGTATCTATCAGATTTAAAAGTTTCATGAAAATCGGTCGAGCCGTTTCTGAGAAATCGCGTGCACAAAATTTGTAAGAAAAAAAAAGAAAAATAATAATAACTAGATTCGATCTCGTTGCGAGCAACGAGTGGGTCTTCCGTCCGATTTTTGAATAGATTAGATTAAACTTATCAATTCAAAGAAAAAATCGTTGATCTAAGCAAAAAAAATGAAAAAAAATTTTGCGGCACTCGAGGCTTGAACCCGGGTCGCCTGGGCCATGTCCACGACTATATCGACTGAGCTACTCGGACTCTCGCTTCAGGACTTTGACGCTTAATTTCTCGAGAACGCCTTGATCGATTTTGAAACAAATTACATATTCTGAATCAGTAAAAGGGTCACTATCATCTTATTGGAAAAAATATATAAAAATAAAAAGTTGAAAATTTTCATTTTTTTATTTTGCTTCCGGTGACGACCGGAAGTGACGGCGAACATTCTCTATACCGAGGTGCACCAGGAAATCGATAGATCTATCATCTCTGAAATTTTCAGCTCTCTATCTTTGCTCGTTTTTGAAAAACCTGAGCGACAAAATTGACTTTTTAAAATCGTAAACGGACGATAACTTCCGACCTGAAGTGAATTTTCAAAATCTGTTTCAGCGGTATAAATTTCAGATAACGAGGCTTCAGTCCTAAAAATTTGAGAGAAATCGATCGTCCCATCTCTGAGAAATCGCCTGCACAAAATTTGTAAGACAAAAAAAGAATAATAATAATAACTAGATTCGATCTCGTTGCGAGCAACGAGTGGGTCTTCCGCCCGATTTTTGAATAGATTAGATTAAACTTATCAATTCAAAGATAAAATCGTAGATCTAAGCAAAAAAAAAAATGAAAAAAAATTTGGCGGCACTCGAGGCTTGAACCCGGGTCGCCTGGACCATGTCCACGACTGTATCGACTGAGCTACTCGGACTCCGCTTCAGAACTTTGACAGTTAATTTCTCGAGAATGCCTTGATCGATTTTAAAACTAATTACATATTCTTAAACAGTAAAAGGGTCACTATAAGGTGTAAAAATTTCAAAGAAAAATATAAAAAAATAAAAAAGTCGAAAAATTCAATTTTTGAAATTTTCTTCCAAAAACGACAGGAAGTGACAGCGGACATTTTGGTGAGTGTGTTGCACCAGAAAAACGGTAGATCTATCTTCTCTAAAAATTTCAGCCCTATATCTTTTCTCGATTTTGAGAAACGTTGCCGACAAAATTGACTTTTTAAAATCGTAAACGGACGATAACTTCCGACCGGAAGTGTATTTTCAGAAATGGATAAAAAACAATAAACTTCAGATAAAAACACGTTAATCTTGAAAATTTGAATGAAATCTATCAAGCCATCTCTGAGAAATCGTCTGCACAAAATCGGTAAGAAAAAAAAAGAATAATAATAAGAATAAGAAAAGTGAAAAAGAAACAATAGAATAATAGAAGGGTCTTCCGCTGAAGACGGAAGACCCTAATAAGAAAAGTGAAAAAGAAACAATAGAATAATAGAAGGGTCTTCCGCTGAAGACGGAAGACCCTAATAAGAAAAGTGAAAAAGAAACAATAGAATAATAGAAGGGTCTTCCGCTGAAGACGGAAGACCCTAATAATTTTAGGCTGCTTTTGTCAAAATTGTAATGAAAGAGTGTTTTCAACTTGTACTAAAGTCAAACAACTCCTTTAAATTGAATATTTCGGTTAGAAAATCAAAAAAAAAAAAAAAAAAATGGAGAGAAAGAAAGAGAGGGAAAGAAGAAATCTTGGCTCCGGCTAGGCCTTTGCAGGTGTCATAACAGTATTTCAGCAAAGGTTCACGTCAAAACATGGCTGACGCGAAATAATTCCCGAATTTCTCTTTGAATTTGGGGCGTTTCCGCCCGGGAGAGGAGCTGAATTTTTGTATGAGATTATAAACGATGTGTGAGATGTCTGACTACACAGGTTTGGTAACAGTGCGATGTCATTTGAAATATTGATGCGTGTTTTTGTCTGGAGGGGGGTGAAAAGACCCGAGCTTGATTTTCGTCGTAAATAAATCGAAAGTAGAATTTTGAGGTGTGGATCTCGGATTCGGTTAACGACAATTAGGGGAAGTAAAGTCCTAAAACAATGACTGATGCATTTTACACATGTATTTCAGTGTTGAGATTTTTTCTCGTGTCGTTTATTATTGTGTTTGACTGTTTTATTTCAACAGGATTGATAAAATCATTATAAATGAAGAAATAACGAAATCAGTAACACGTAAATTTATTCGGTAAAAATTTGATGACAGTAATTTCCACAGTTTTAACATTCATAAGTAGTTCACACGCTATCGTAGATACAGACTAAACGGAAAACAAGAAATATACATGCAACAGAAATATTACGCGGCTGCTTACATCCCTTGTACTGGGTAAATTTGAAGTCCCCGTACAGACTATAAACGCCGCTTGATCTCAGGAATTTCTTCTGAATTGTTCAATCCGCTGCATATTTGGCAGACAATAAGAATGGGGTCCGAGGTACATTTACACAAAATTTCATTAGGATTGAGTGAAGGGCTCGGGAGTTAGAATTTTTTTCTACAGTACATGTCAAGCACGCCAATCGAAACTCAAATGTCCAAAAAGTTCATAACTCTGTTAATAATGAACGAATTGGTCTGGTAATTAGTACAGTAATCTAAAATGGTACTAAGTTGATATTAAAAGGTCCAAGATCAAAGATCAAGTAAAATTGGATCAGAAAAACTAAATGATTTTATGAATGGGGGGGGGGGGGGGGTCGGTCAGTGACTTCTATATTAAACGGAAAATTTTAAATTCTAAATATCACATATTACACAATTTCTAAACAAAATACATATGTTAGAACAATGTATAAGCGTTGTTTTAAAGATGTAACTTTTGATGTCTTTCAACACGTTAACTTTATTTCAGTATGAATACATAGCTATGGATCTCAATACTCAAACACGGGGAAAAGCGATATTATTGTAACTTGTTTTACTAAATCAAAACAGAAAAGAACAGAATCCATCATTTTAAAGATAAAAAAAATCAGATCTAAGCACAAAAAGAGGGGGAAAGAAATTCGGCACTCAGGGCTCGAACCCGGGTCGCCTAGGCACATGTCCACGACTCTATCGACTGAGCTACTCGGACTCTCGCTTCAGAACTTTGACGCTTAATTTCTCGAGAATGCCTTGATCGATTATAAAACAAATTACATATTCTGAATCGGTAAAAGGGTCACTATAAGGTGTAAAAATTTCAAAAAAAAATATTAAAAAATAAAAAAGTCGAAAAATTCAATTTTTCAAATGTCCTTCCGGTGACGACCGGAAGTAACGGCGGACATTCTCTTGACCGAGGTGCACCAGAAAAACGGTAGATCTATCATCTCTGAAATTTTCAGCCCTGTATCTTTACTCGTTTTTGAGAAACCCGACCGACAAAATTGACTTTTTAAAATCGTAAACGGACGATAACTTCCGACCGGAAGTGTATTTTCATAAATGGATAAAAAACAATAAACTTCAGATAAAATCGCGTTAATCTTGAAATTTTGAATGAAATCGGTTGAGCCATATCTGAGAAATCGTCTGCACAAAATCGGTAAGAAAAAAAAAGAATAATAATAAGAAAAGTGAAAAAGAAACAATAGAATAATAGAAGGGTCTTCCGCTGAAGACGGAAGACCCTAACTAGATTCGATCTCGTTGCGAGCAACGAGTGGGTCTTCCGTCCGATTTTTGAATAGATTAGATTAAACTTATCAATTGAAAGATAAAATCGTTGATCTAAGAAAAAAAAATGAAAATTTTTTTTGCGGCACTCGAGGCTTGAACCCGGGTCGCCTGGGCCATGTCCACGACTATATCGACTGAGCTACTCGGACTCTCGCTTCAGGACTTTGACGCTTAATTTCTCGAGAACGCCTTGATCGATTTTGAAACAAATTACATATTCTGAATCAGTAAAAGGGTCTCTATCATCTTATTGGAAAAAATATATAAAAATAAAAAGTTGAAAATTTTCATTATTTAATTTTGCTTCCGGTGACGACCGGAAGTGACGGCGAACATTCTCTATACCGAGGTGCACCAGGAAATCGATAGATCTATCATCTCTGAAATTCTCAGCTCTCTATCTTTGCTCGTTTTTGAAAAACCTGAGCGACAAAATTGACTTCTTAAAATCGTAAACGGACGATAACTTCCGACCGGAAGTGAATTTTCAAAATCTGTTTCAGCGGTATAAATTTCAGATAACGAGGCTTCAGTCCTGAAAATTTAAGAGAAATCGATCGTCCCATCTCTGAGAAATCGCCTGCACAAAATTTGTAAGACAAAAAAAGAATAATAATAATAATAATAATAATAATAACTAGATTCGATCTCGTTGCGAGCAACGAGTGGGTCTTCCGTTCGATTATTGAATAGATTAGATCAAAATTATCAATTCAAAGATAAAAACGTAAATCTAAGCGAAAAATAGTTAAAAAAAAATTTGCGGCACTCGAGGCTTGAACCCGGGTCGCCTTGGCCATGTCCACGACTCTATCGACTGAGCTACTCGGACTCTCGCTTCAGAACTTTGACGCTTAATTTCTCGAGAATGCCTTGATTGATTTTAAAACAAATTACATATTCTGAATCAGTGAAAGGGTCACTATAAGGTGTAAAAATTTCAAAGAAATATATTAAAAAAAAAAAAAAGTCGAAAAATTCAATTTTTGAAATTTCTTTCCGGTGACGACCGGAAGTGACGGCGGACATTCTCTATACCGAGGTGCCCCAGAAAAACGGTAGTTCTATCATCTCTGAAAATTTCAGTTCTCTATCTTTACTCGTTTTTTTGAAACTCGACCGACAAAATTGACTTTTAAAAATCGTAAAACGACGATAACTTCCGACCGGAAGTGAATTTTTTAAAAATTGTCGCGGCGGTACAAACTTCAGATGACGTGGCATCATCCCTGAAAATTTGACCCAAATCGAGCGGGCCATCTCCGAGAAATCGCCTGCACAAAATTTGTAAGAAAAAAAAAAAGAATAATAAGAAAAGTGAAAAAGAAACAATAGAATAATAGAAGGGTCTTCCGCTGAAGACGGAAGACCCTAATAAGAAAAGTGAAAAAGAAACCGAAGAATAATAGAAGGGTCTTCCGCTGAAGACGGAAGACCCTAATAATAATAATAATAATAAGAAAAGTGAAAAAGAAACCGAAGAATAATAGAAGGGTCTTCCGCTGAAGACGGAAGACCCTAATAATAGGGAAAAAGAAACCGAACGAAAACAATAAGGTCTTCCGTTGGAAACGGAAGACCTTAAAAAGTGAAAAAGAAACAATAGAATAATAGAAGGGTCTTCCGCTGAAGACGGAAGACCCTAATAATTAAAGACTGTTTTTGCCTAAATCTTAATGAACGAGTGTTTTCAACTTGTACTACAGTCCAACAACCCCTTTATGTTGAATATTTTAGTAAGAAAATAAAAAAAAAAAAAAAAAAAAAATGGAGAGAAAGAAATAGAGAGAAAGAAGAAATCTTGGCTCCGGCATGGCCTTTGCAGGTGTCATAACAGTATTTCAGCAAAGGTTCACGTCAAAACATGGCTGACGCGAAATAATTCCCGAATTTCTCTTTGAATTTGGGGCGTTTCCGCCCGGGAGAGGAGCTGAATTTTTGTATGAGATGAGGAACGATGTGTGAGATGTCTGACTACACAGGTTTGGTAACAGTGCGATGTCATTTGAAATATTGATGCGTGTTTTCGTCTGGAGGGGGGTGAAAAGACCCGAGCTTGATTTTCGTCGTAAATAAATCGAAAGTAGAATTTTGAGGTGTGGATCTCGGATTCGGTTAACGACAATTAGGGGAAGTCAAGTCCTAAAACAATGACTGATGCATTTTACACATGTATTTCAGTGTTGAGATTTTTTTTCGTGTCGTTTATTATTGTGTTTGACTGTTTTATTTCAACAGGATTGATAAAATCATTATAAATGTAGAAATAACGAAATCAGTAACACGTAATTTTATTCGGTAAAAATTTGATGACAGTAATTTCCACAGTTCTAACATTCATAAGTAGTTCACACGCTATCGTAGATACAGACTAAACGGAAAACAAGAAATATACATGCAACAGAAATATTACGCGGCTGCTTACATCCCTTGTACTGTGTACATTTTAAGTCCTCGTACAGGCTATACTTGCCGCTTGATCTCAGGAATTTCTTCTGAATTGTTCAATCCGCTGCATATTTGTCAGATAATAAGAATGGGGTCCGAGGTACATTTACACAAAATTTCATTGGGATTGAGTGAAGGGCTCGGGAGTTAGAATTTTTTTCTACAGTACATGTGAAGCACGCCAATCAAAACTCAAATGTCAAAAAATTCATTACTCTCTTAAAAGTGAACGAATTGGTCTGGTAATTAGTACAGTAATCTAGAATGGTACTAGGTTGAAAATAAAGGTCCAAGATGAAAGATTCAGTCAAATCAGTCCATAAAAACTTAATGATTTTGTGAATAGGGGGGGGGGGGGTCAGTGCGTGTAGTGTGTAAATTTTATTTCCGCGTATAGGCTATAAGCGACGTTTGATTCTTCTTAATTGTTCAATCCGCTGCATATTTGACAGACAATAAGAATGGGGTCCGAGGTTTATATTCACGAATTTTCATTAGCATTGAGTGAAGGACTCGGGAGTTAGATTTTTTTTGTACAGTACATGTCAAACACGACGATGGAAGCTCAAATGCCAAAAAGTTCATAACTCTGTTAATAATGAACGAATTGGTCTGGTAATTAGTACAGTAATCTAGAATGATACTAAGTTGATATTAAAGGTCCAAGATCAAAGATCAAGTAAAATCGGGTCAGAAAAACTAAATGATTTTATGAATGGGGGGGGGGGGGGGTCGGTCAGTGACTTCTATATTAAACGGAGAATATTAAATTCTAAATATCACATATTACACAATTTTTAAACAAAATACATATGTTAGAACAATGTATAAGCGTTGTTTTAAAGATGTAACTTTTGATTTTTTTCAACATGTTAACTTTATTTCAGTATGAATACATAGCTATGGATCTCAATACTCAAATACGGGGAAAAGCGATATTATTGTAACTTCTTTTACTAAATCAAAACAGAAAAGAACAGAATCCATCATTTTAAAGATAAAAAAATCAGATCTAAGCACAAAAAGAGGGGGAAAGAAATTCGGCACTCGGGGCTTCAACCCGGGTCGTCTAGGCACATGACCACGACTCTAACGACTGAGCTACCCGGACTCTCGCTTCAGAACTTTGACGCCTAATTTCTCGAGAATGCCTTGATCGATTTTAAAACAAATTACATATTCTGAATCAGTGAAAGGGTCACTATAAGGTGTAAAAATTTCGAACAAATACATTAAAAAATAAAAAAGTCAAAAAATTCAATTTTTGAAATTTCCTTCCGGTGACGACCGGAAGTGACGGCGGACATTCTCTATACCGAGGTGCACCAGAAAAACGGTAGTTCTATCATCTCTGAAAATTTCAGCCTTTTATCTTTACTCGTTTTTGAGAAACCCGACAGACAAAATTGACTTTTTAAAATCGTAAACGGACGATAACTTCTGACCGGAAGTGTTTTTTCAAAAAATAAAAATTA
Organism: Magallana angulata; assembly: GCF_025612915.1. Lineage (NCBI taxonomy): Eukaryota > Metazoa > Mollusca > Bivalvia > Ostreida > Ostreidae > Magallana > Magallana angulata. The sequence goes on from NW_026441580.1 coordinate 80,938, forward strand.
TATATCAGCTTTAGCTAAAAACACGTTTATATTGAAAATTTGAATGGAATCGACCGAGACATCTCTGAGAAATCGTCTGCACAAAATCGGTAAGAAAAAAAAAGAATTATAATAATAAGAATAAGAAAAGTGAAAAAGAAACAATAGAATAATAGAAGGGTCTTCCGCTGAAGACGGAAGACCCTAATAATAGGGAAAAAGAAACAAAGCAATAACAATAAGGTCTTCCGTTGGAAACGGAAGACCTTAATTAGGATTGCGTGTTTACTTATTAGGAAATCAATTCCAGGGTAAACTATATGATTAATTAATTTTATTCAAAATCAATGCAATCTCGGCGACAGATTTCTATTCATGAGCAATTAATTAAATTATCTTTGATATCTTCCACTTTGCAGTAAAAAGAGGTATGCCAATTAGATTTTCCAAATTAATGCAATTGATTATGAGATTAAAACATCAGTTTGAATTCAATTTAAGAGTCCAATAAGCCGGTCAGAAACGTATTGAACAAACATTATAAAATAATTTCTTAGGCAAATTTATATAAGCTATTGGAGCTTTATTTTGCTATTGACGGGAAATTAATAAAGGTATAACCAAGAAAGGTGTACTCTATCGTTCCATAACTGATTATAAATTCTATATTCTGACTGATTGATTGGTTTTAGTTCGCTCCTATATGTTTAGATATATACAAAATTAAAAACCATGTGCCGCGCTTGATCTTAGTCTCTAGTGTGTTGTTTATTACCAAGAATCATCTGATTTATAGACTTAAGATATTCATAAGTAAAGTGTACATATATCTGTAGACAATTTTTAAAAAATGAATAATTTACTCTTTGTTGTATTTTTATGTCTGTTTTTCAAACATTAGGGAGTATCGATGTTCCTGAGCTCCGAAGGACTACATGCCCTGAGGGCTTGCACACCTAATATAAAAAATAATCCCCGCCTTCACCTGAGGTTTACCACCCGGTGAATCTCAAATCTTTAGTTGTTAGCATGATTATAAAAGTATCAATAAATTATCAACTAAAACATGTGATTTCTAAAATTACGATAACAGTGTGTCTTGTGATTCGGCGCTGTTGAGTGCAAATATAGCTCAAAATATAACACATGTGATTTCAATAGCTGAATTAAGAAAATGATATTGAAAAAAAAAACACCAGTTAAAAGCCGTACAGGGGATGTCAGGGGCATGCAGAGGGGTATACAGTGGCTTACAGGGGATGACAGGGGCGTACAGGGGGTGACAGGGGCTTACAGTGGCACACAGGGGGATGTGTACAGGGGCGCACAGGGGATGACAGGGTATACAGGGGCTCTGTACAGTGGCACACAGGGGATGTACAGGGGATGACAGTGAAAACACAGGGGACGACAGGGGAAGACAGGGGATTTTCATACGGACAGGGGTTTTTAGAGCCAGTAGTGTTTGTTCCTAGGAAGAAGTATAATACACAAACATGTATTTCACATCAAAGCAGTAAATCTCCCCACATAAGTTTTACACAGATGAATGTGACAAATATCACAGAACACTAAACGGGCCGGGTCTCACAGAGGTGACATCGGAACACATCCTTGGCCCAAGCTCGTTGGTCCATGGTTATGAACTATATAGTACTTTAGATAAATATGAAAGTATAAAAACAAATCAATGTTAGCTGCTACAGTATGATTTTACAGTCATATATGTTTAGATCAATCACACAAAGGCGTTGTTTGGCCTGTTTTGGACAGAAAACATTTATATTGGTAAACATATTTATATCCACATTAAAATAATACAAATACATAAGTAAAGCAGTTCTCTGTAAATCTTCTGGTTGGATGATTGATCTCTCAGAAAATCCAAACTTACAGTTAATTTATAACATGGAATGTATGTTATTTGAAAATCTTGCTTATCAGACGTTACATTGCATTAATTAGACAAAGAAGATTCTTTTCCCATTTTTTTCATGTGAGGCACTACCCGTTTTAATGGTTTGACTCCCATTAGCTAATCAAATGCCTAAATGGTTTTTCTTTTTATTTTACCTTCCAAATTGGACTCATTTTTTGTTCATCTTCAGAAAAACTGCATCATATTTACCACAGAAAAAGCGCATTATTATTACCGAGGCAAGTACTCTTACATGTTAACTTCATAATCAAACATTCGTTTAAAATATTTTATTGTCGATTTCTCAAAATTGTAAACGTTTAAAACTATAATGCTGTGAATGATAAGTATGTCATTTTTTCGTTTTAACACTTTAAACCTCTTCTTAAAAGATAGACATTCATATAAACATCTGATTTGATAGGTCACTGCTTTTTATCTTTGCAAAATTAAAAATAATAGAGTTATTTATCTTCCCGCGAAAAACAAACATATTCATTAAATCCTCAAAAATACACGACGTAAAAATTGCCACGCAGCTACACCACGAGAGGTTAATCGATAAATTTTAATTAATCAATTGATCATTTTTTATCAAAGAGCAAATACTTCTGTCGATGCGAATGAACAGTTAAAGGTATTTGTCTGTATAGTGAAGATTTAAATTTTGGTGTATAAAAAATGTTTATAATACACAAGGGAACGATAAGCATACTTTAAAAATTGCACTTAAATGTCACATATAGACACCGTCTTGTCAGTTAAAAGTAAGGGCTGTTTTAGCAGCCAGACCTATTTTATTTCTGTCATGCAAATAAATAGCTACAGAGATATTTGAGGTAAAACATTCTTTGGGGAGGTCCATTAATTTTTTAACATCGAGGCCAAGCGTTAATGGATTATACATCCGTCAGTTTAGTTGCTCGTCCTTATTATGGCACTCCTAAAACTATTGGATTATTTTCAAATCACACTTTCCTCTGAAAAAATGATGACACATTAATTGACGATAATTTTTTTTGTTCGGATACTTGGTCGGAAGAAATAATTTGATAAAATTAACTTGACTTTTCTTTGAAGCACGAAGATTCTTAAAGCCTCCTTTATGTATACCAAGTATACTGTGAAGATACAATTTAAGTACAAAAGTTCAAGTTAGTGGACAATGTTCAAACCAAAAGAAAAAAACCTTAATATGACACTAAAGCAACCTATTCAACGTTCTGAGTCTTGAGTAAAATGTGCATAAATCTCAACTGGATGTACTAGATTAACATGGAGTTATGGTGAAAGATATATCATACTATGATTTCTCCGATATGATATTAAAATTAATTAGATCCTCGGGACCTTATTCAACCTTCACCAGACATCTGGCGTTACCTGTTCCATGTTTAAAGACCAGATCTACTTCTCTACATGGAATGTAGCCTGTTACTCTGATCAAGAAGAGGAGGCAAATAACAGCTTCCTGATGACTACTCATTTATCGAAATATAGTTAAACAATTTTCATTATAAAACATGCAAAATAACTCTGAAGATGAAATATTATACTTATTTGAACACCTTGATTTATTGATGTTTAATTTTGTAAAAGTGCGCAAGTATATTGGTAAGATCTTACCTGTACAAAAAGAGGAGGAAAATGACAGGTTCTAGCTGACTTCTGGAAAGCTGCTTTCACCGTCTATTTCTTTTATATGAACGGACATTGTACCTCAAATTTCTTACCCGTATAAGTAAATGTGGTCAATTCCATACCAATGATTTGAGGCACTGTTGTCAATGCGCTATTTATCTAGCAATGTACTTAACAAATTTCTGTAGAATTTCCGTCCATCAAAATGCACATAATGTGCTATTCCAGAACAAACAACTGGTATAATATATTTATCCATTTAAACATATTGAAATAAGAATTTTAGAATTTTAACTAGTGCTTGTTACTTCAATTATGTAAACGAGAGTTTGGATGTGTGTTTAATCCAAATAAATTACAGTCCCTTCTCCTTTACTTTCTCTTACTTTGACAACATTATCTGAACTTTAAATTTGATATCATAAATCTTCCAAATGCATTACTGTCAATAATCTTATCATTTTAAATCTGCCAGAAAAATGTTCACGTCATGTGTGCATGAGAGCAGTTAATACAATCAAGGGGCTAGGTGACAAATACATAGAAAGATTGCCTATGTCTGATTAGTTCTCGAAATACCTGCGCTCTTTGGATAATATCGTTATTAGTATTTATATCGTAAGTGTAACTTAAAATGTATGCACAAATATTAGAATATGTTTCTGTTTTCTGCATGCTTCTCGCGTTTTTAATTGCTGTTTTTTCAACAACTTTTAGTATACTGAGCCTTGAAAAAAACAGCAACGAAAATCAACGAAAAGAAGACTAGCGACAAAAATAGGAAACTGTTTTTTTTGGAATATATTGAGGATCGTTAAGTAAGTATTGAATTAGTTATATATCTTCTGATCAATTTTCCAACCTTTTCGTAGATTTTGATAAATTTCAAAATTATGTTTATCTCTGTTGGTATTCTATAAGGGATATTGAACAATTTTGAAACATTTTGAATTAGTTAAATATGCATTTCTAAATAACAAAAAAGTGAAGTGTACCAAATTCGCATGACCAACAACATACGAGAAGCCCCTCATTTTGCATTTTAAACTTTTTAAATGGTTATCTCATCTGGTTTAAAAAAAGAGAGAAAAAAATAGATTTTTTCTTTTTCAAACTATCTGCGGAAAAGGATTCATTTTATTTTATATTTTAATTTTTAGAAAGATTTTGCAAATATTCACCAAGAGATTTTTATGAATTCAATTTACTTTTTTTACAACATCTTGATATATGTAACATATGGGTTGCCAAAATATTTCAATGTAAAATTCGAGGTGCAAGAATAATTATTTTATAACAATTTCGAAATGATATCACGGCTAACAAATATCGGACTATTTTTTGTCGGTACAAAATGTGGTCGTTTTATGTATGTTGCCAGTTGGTTAAGGTGGGGATTTCCCCCATTTAGTAATATTTTTATCTGGCAATTTGCATACATTGCGACTGCGCATGTGCACTTTTCCTGACCTTAATTTATAGAGAAAACTTGCCGTCTGCCACCATCCACCCCTCCTCCATCTTGTATCTAGTCATGTTAGTGTTTTTATTGTTGCCGTCTTGTACCAACACATTAAACATCCTTCTTAGCTTATGTTTATATAATTAAGGTCTTCCGTTTCCAACGGAAGACCTTACTGTTATTGCTTTGTTTCTTTTTCCCTTTTATTTTTTTTTCTAACGCATTTTTGTACAATCGATTTCTTGAAAACAACTTGACCGATTTTCGTGAAAATTTCAGATCTTGTAGATATTGATAAAAACCTTATATATATATTTTTTATTTTAATGACGTCATTTCCGTTCGGGAGATATTGATGTTTTAGTGATTTTTAGAGGGCCATTTTGTCCTACTATCTCCTCCTAAACGAAAAAAGATATTATATTCAAATTTTCAGGGATTGTAGACAAAATATTGTAGATGTGTTCAAAGGCATTTATGGCTGTCTGGCTTCAAAGGCGTCGAAGCTCGCCTTGACCCGAAAATACGAGTTTGAAAAAACGACGTAATTTTTAATGGTTTTCGTTCTTTATCTCTTTTCCTGAAAATATTTTAACATAACATAGAGGAAATAAAATTTGTATTTACAAGAGCTTTCGTTATATGTCAAGAAAAAGGGGATAGTCTCTGAAATTAGGGGCCATTAGGGCTGTAAAGTCTTTCTTCCAAAGCACTTTACTGAGAAATTTTTTGTTATATATTTCAGAAGCAAAAATGTTTATCTTTCACTTATAAAACTATATATTATAAAATTTATATCATGCGTTACGTAATAAGGGGTTTTAAGGGACCAGAAGTCCAAAACTTCGATAAATTATATCTCAAAAAGGACAAATATTTTGAAACACAATAGTAAACGACACGAGGAAAAAAAATCACAACACTGAAATACATGTGCAAAATGCATCAGTCATTGTTTTAGGCCTAAATGTTGTTAACCGAAACCGAGATCCACACCTCAAAATTCTACTTTCGATTTATTTACGACGAAAATCAAGATCGGGTATTTTCACCCCTCTCCAGACACAAACACGCATCAATATTTCAAATGACCTCGCACTGTTACCAAACCTGTGTAGTCAGACATCTCACACGTTATTTTTCATCTCATACAAACATTTAGCTCCTGTCCCGAGCGGAAATGCCCCAAATTCAAAAAGAAATTCGGTAATTATTTCGCGTCAGCCATGTTTTGACGTGAACCTTCGCTCAAATACTGCTATGACACCTGCAAAGGCTGTGTGTTCTAATCTCACCGGAGCCAATTTCTTTTTCTTTTTCTTTTTTGGATTTTCTAACTAAAATATTCAACATAAAGAATTGTTGGACTGTAGTACAAGTTGAAAATACTCTTCCATTAAGATTTAGACAAATACTGTCTTTAATTATTAGGGTATTCCGTCTTCAGCGGAAAACCCTTCAATTATTCTATTGTTTCTTATTAACTTTTCTTATTGTTCAGGTCTTCCGTTTCCAACGGAATACCTTATTGTAATTCTTTAGTTATTCCCCTATTGTTAAGGTCTTACATTGATGTACTTAACAACATGGAACCTTCAAATTGTGGTTCATCAGCCCAAATAAGGAGATAAGGGCCCGGCACCTAAAATATTTTTCTCAGATATCTCAAAAACGGTAACGAATTTCTTAACAAGTGTTGAGAAAAATGTTTTAAAATTAAATAACCTTTCATTTGATACCAAGAAAAAGGGTCAATATATTAGAGACCACGAGGGCTCTAAAATCTTATATCTATAGCTCATCGCCGAGGGATATTTTGAAATGGATTATAGAAGCAAATATTATTATATTGCAGTTATGAAGTCCAACAGCATAACGATTTTCTCATGTGTTACGTTATTAGGGGGGGATGGGTGCAAAATTCAAAACTTTGATTACCTATACCTCCTAAAGGAATACTATTTTGAAATGCAGTATAGAAAAAAGAGGCTCAAACTGATATTTAACATAATCCAACCTTCAAAATTTAGTTCAGTAGCCTTAATAGGGAAATAACGGACCGTCCCCTATAACGTTTTTTACAGATATCTCAAAAACAGTAACGAATTTCCTAACAACCGTTGAGCAAAATGTCTTTAAACCTAATTGATCTTTCATTTGATACCACGAAAAAGGGGCTTGCCCCATATATTAAGGACCTAGAGGGCTCTAAAATCTGTTATCTCTAGGTGTTTACCGAGGGATATTTTGTAATAAATTATAGAAGCAAATATGTTTATCTTTCAGTTATAAACACCGACAGCATAACGATTGTTTCATGTGTTACGTAATTAGGGGTTTTAAGGCGTCAAAATCCAAAACTTTGATACCTTTATCTCCAAAAGTAAAATTATTTTGAAATGCAGTATAGAAGAAAACATGCTCGAAAAAAATAAACCTAAAATCATGCAACCTTCAAAATTGGTTTAAGTAGCCTTAATAAGAAGATAAGTGACCGGCCCCTAACACTTCTTTTTCTCAGATATCTCAAAAACAGTAACGAATTTCTAAACAATTGTTGAACAAAATGTCTTTAAAATTAAATGACCTTTCATTTGATACCACAAAAAAGGGGCTGGCCCCTAATATTAGGGATCCCTAAAAGAGCTCTTAAGTTTTTTCTCTAGCTCTTTATCTAGGTATATTTTTTAATGTATTATAGAAGCAAATATATTTATCTTACAACCTTAATCTTGCAACCTTCAAACTTTGGCACAGTGGTTCCAATAAGGAGAAAATGGACCGGCCCCTAAAACGTTTTTCTCTTAGTTATCTCAAGAATGGTGACGAATTTGTAAACACTTGTTGAACAAAGCTCTTACACCTGAAACAAAATAGTAACTTGCCTTTAGAATGTACACCCTGTTTTTCTATTCTTAAACATGTTTAGTTGTTCACATCAAAATCAAGATCGAACATATATCTCAAATTCTAAAATCAGACGGAAGACCTCCTCGTTGCTCGCAACGAGATCGTGTCTAGTTGTATATTATAACTGGAACATTTGTATTGGGATAACGCTCCCCTTGCATTATTCTTTGAGACTCATATTATTTTGGCTATATATTCTTTGCCGAAAAGGTATTCTAGTCGTTTGATACAACCTAATGTTGCTCTCAGGCTCAAACTTGACATTTTATGATTTGTGTCCTTTATTTGGATATTTATGTACATGTATACATATATATTGAATAACCAGTGTACTAGATTTAAATTTATATGGCACACACTACTGTCAAGAGATGTTGAGTGTGTTCACCTCAAAGGTCAGATCTCCTTAAAAGGAGACAAATTGTAAAAAAACAAATTATAACCATGTTCTTAGAAACCACATCATAGGTAACAATACGCTAATTGTGTTTATTTTTTTTAAACAAAGATCTATAATAATTCCATAGAAGAATTAAGAGCAGAAACAATTATGTAGACAGAAGATTATTCTCAGCTTTTTAAATTTCTACTTTACAATCTGTAAAACTACAACAGGACATCTTTGTCTGAAATCCAATCTAAAGTGTGAAATTCCACGGATATATATTGTATGAATAAGTTAAGGTAAAAAAAAAAAGAGCTAAACAGAACTCTTTCATTTTGGTTTTAAAATAATATAGATCGAGAGGTATGAAGTGTTTTCACTATTGTATATGATTGTACAGATGTATTCTGAACCAATACGACCTCTGGAACCCTTTCTCCTAGCAATGAGCAGACACCGCGCCCCCCACTCAACCATCTAGGCAAGACGAAACATCTTGCTTTCAATAACGAACGGAACCGAGCGCGCTGGCCGCGCAATACAGGGTCGCTTGAGATACAGTTAAAAGACAATTTGAGAGGATCGGAACGATACACATTGCATAGAAACACACTAATTAAATATGTGTGTATCTATGCAATGTGTATCGTTCCGATCCTTTTGCAAATGTTTATTCATTTAATATTGTACCATGGTCAGGTATCAATTTTCTGTATTACATCACAAGTATGACGCAGCTACGACGAAAGACCTATTCGTGGCTTACAAGGACCTCATCTCTAGTTAAGGTCTCCCGTTTCAAACGGAAGACCTTATTGTTTTTGCTTTGTTTCTTTTCCCCTTTTTATCATTTTTTTTTTTCTTACGCTTTTTTGTACAAGCGATTTCTTGAAGAAGACTCAAGCAACCAATAGGTCTTTCGTCGTAGGTGCATCATACAGAAAATTGATATCTGACCATGGTACAGTACCGACTAGACCCAACCTAACACCAGAGTAAACCCCAACTAAACCCCGGTTTACTTTTTGGGTTTACTTGGGGTTTACTCTGGGTTTACTTTATGAAAACTTGGGTCCACTCGGAGTTTACTTTGGGTTTACTCTGGGTTTAGTTTGGATTTACTTTGAAATTGCTTTTGAGGTCAACTGTATGCACTGAAGTTTGATGCAGACTAGTATTTTATCTTACCATCCTACTGCCTGTAATTCCTACCCTTTGTATATTCCGAATACACAGTTAGCGTCTGCTTTCAGGGGTATAGGTCTGACTGGGTTTACTCTCTGTGTCCATTCTGGGTTTACTTTGAGTTTACTCTGGGTTTACTCTGGATCCACTCTAGTAAACCCGATGTAAACCCAAAGTAAACCCAGAAAGTAAACCCAGGGTTTAGTTGGGGTTTACTTTCTGTTAGGTTGGGTCTGATCGATTCTGTACAATATTAAATGTATATATCTATGCATGTGGAGCTCCAAAAACAGTGAATTTAACAATGAATAAAAAAACCTTAAAAGATGCTCTTAAAGTAGATCCAGTGTTCTGTGATGTCATACTTTATTGTAAAACTTCGAATTCTTTATAATTTATGCAAGGTAGTTTTAATTTTTTTTATGTGAATATAATCTCATGGATGTAATTAGAATATTGTTAAGTTCAAGATATTTTTGCAGCTAAATTTCATCCTAAATTTCCAATTTTTTAAATACATTTTATCTATGCTGAGGGGAAATTTCTCTTTTTCTAACTTTTCTCTCAATGCTATAATTTTTGTAATCCCAGCGACTAATTAGAAAATGTGTTTGTAGTTTTATTCTTTTAACACAGTTGACAATAAAATTAAAAAAGATAAACAAGTATCTGCCAACAAAGATTTTAATTTGAAATGGACATGGTCATGATTTTGGTCAAATTTTTTTTTTATGTTTCTGTTTGTATTTACAATGCTTTAGAAATGCATTTCTAATGACAATTCTTTGTCAGGTAAACAAGGCATAGGTGACATATACTAGTAAATAAAATCGTTTTTTAGCCTTATTGTCTATCTTTGTATTAATTATAAGCATAGATATACAGTTCCTAACGTTTAACACATTCTTTTTGGGATTATAACTGAAATTTTTACTTCAACGCTCAAAATGTAAACACACGCTTTGTTAACATAGCAAATAGTTTCAAGCTCTGTAACTCGCTAATCAATCAACAAATGAGACTCAAATTTCGGTTGCCTATTAAAGATGCCTTTCTAAAGCATTGTAAATATTAAAATCGGAAAAAAAAATAATTTTCGACCAAAATCGTGACCATGCCCCTTTAACAAAAAAATACGGTTTTCTGATGCTAAAATATGCTCTAGTTCATGTTTATCTGACATCTCAAAACGTGTGATGACATGTTTTTTTGCTGATAATTGATGGCATTCAAGTCTATTAAGTTGAAATCAGTTCTGTTTTTCAACTTTCATCAGAATATGTTACAAGTATGGATGTTAAATGTATTCAAAATATCCAAACCTGAAAAAGTTACATTAGATTCACAAACAACAAAATGGCATATCTTTAGCTCTATCAATAATTCTTGATTTAGAAAATTAGAGAAAAATCAAACCGATTTATTTTTAATGATTCTGGTATCAAATGCATTTTCGACCAACACTGTGTATATCTTTGAATGTCAAAATGAGATATCGATTATTGCTCCATTATTCCTGCAAAATTTAATTCGTTAACAAAAGAGTTTAATTCATGTTCACTTGACTGAGTGAAACCATGATTAATTTGCAAGCAAACTTTTTTTTTTTTTTTATTTACCGTTACTAACAACAAACCTTATGTCATTTTCAAAATAGTGCAAAAAGATATAAATACTTTAGACAGCAGGTGTGCAGGGTAACGGAAATACTTTAAGTAACGTGTCTTTTAAAGGAAGACTTAAGTTCAACAAATGACATTGATTTTGATAAAAGTGCAAGAAGATGTGTCCCTTTAAGAAACCTTTGATTTGTATGATAAACTGTTTGCTACGCAGATCAATATTGCAAACCATTTTTATTTTTCAACTTTTTAATATTTCGTTGATATATGTAATGATGCACAGAACATTTACCATTGTTTAATTATCTGCGTTATTACATAGCGTACCTTAACAGTTCTAGTGAAGCATACAAATTAAACGTTCTTTCTGAGGGGACAAATACACATTTCCTATTATCAAATTCATTTAGATTTATACAACATTGATAGTTTTTGAAAAAAAGACATGGCTTAAAATAAGTAAGTTGCCCTGCATATATTGGTGCTGCCCATAGAGCCTTTTCGATAAACCTTATAGCTTACGCAAAAATGTAACTTTGATCTTACAGATAATACCACGAATGTTTAAATAAAAATTTAATCAGAAACCAATTTCATGTTAAAATACATTGATTATTTGAATATAAAATCAAGAATATAACATTTTGAAAACAGTTGAACATTAAGGAGGCATGCACTGTTTTTGACTAGGGGATACTTAAAATGTAATTTTGATCATAAACAAGACATTTTTTATCGTTAGTATAAAATGCGTGATCGTGTTCTATCTAAATTGTTTACTAATATAGACAGTCTTTCAAGTTATCTCTTTACATAAAAAAAAGGATAGAAAAGGATTGTTTCCCTAGCAGACGATACAAAAAATAAGGAAGGCATCGAAAAGGACATCACACTATGTTTACATGTAAACTATTTCTTTATTAAAATAAAGACGTCTCCATTGTATTTATACAGTTAATTTAAATGCTTTTATAATAAAAAGATAAATTTACAAAATTACTCGCACATGCAACCCTAATAAAACATTAATTGCCCAGATTGTATATAAATCTCTTTATTGAATTTGTGAATCATTTCTCATAATTACATATAATAATTATAGTTTACAATTTCTTTTTTGTTTACGACATCCGGTTTAAAACTGAATTCTATTGCAGAAACTGTAGAATGAATTTATATTTTCCATTAAATCTTCATACATGGACCATTGCATAAATATTATATAATAATAAATTATAAATGAGTGTTTGATGTGTTACTGTTAATTTCTTTTTCCTCTTGTCAAAGTGTTTTGTGAATATTGTATCCAAATTCACTGGTCTAGCAAAATTAATACATAACACAGCACTATTATCAATTCAATTTTAACATAACATTTGTTTTGAACCTGAGAGCTATTTTAACAATCTATGTAGTCTAGGTTGCACTTTATATATCTAGATCGCCTGTCATTATCGTCAGTGGGAGTACACACGCTTCTTGTCTACTATTGCTGCATTTTTAAAAAAATGAAAACCTAACCCGTATTCAACAAAATGGAAAACCATTTGGTTATTATCATCCTTTTCTTGACGTTTTCAGCATTTGGATGGATAATAAAGGGAATTTACTCACATCACAATGATGCAAAGAGCAAGAACAACGATTTGGATATAAAGAAATTGTCTTTGCGGGAAGAACAGCTGCGAAAGGTAAGAGGCGTTGTATTTTCAAAATTAGATACAAACATTGATGGAAGGTAATTATTTCTTTTGTTTATGTGACTTTGTTTTACTAAATTCTGATGCTGAGTAACAGTCTCACTATCGTGTTTATTTCGTCTCATACATGTACAAACAAGCCTCTAATGTGTTCTCAAAGTGTGCCGTACAGTTGTGCGTGCTGTTTGGTGTTTATCACAAAGGTGAGTTACCCTAATGTAGGTGTCATGTTGACGTGTCGTTACATGACATTTTGGTTTCATTGTAAGTTTTTAATACCTCTGGGTGCTTTGAATATCCAGGCAAGTCTTAACATGATTTTGTGGCGTCTGTAAAAACCTTTTTCTATCCATGATGTAAAGTACGCATTTAGAAAAGCTGGTTGATTGTTTATGGTATCATTTTAAGAGGTAATAGATAAAAAAATATATATTGTGAAGAAAACGAACCCATCGTAAACCGCACTCTGCTTAGACCTCATAAATTGATTTTGAAGGTTTATGGGCAGACATGTACATGTACCGCGTTTTATTCAACTGTTTTTTATATTTTTATAGGCAGCTAAAAGCAAGGAACAAACCGAATTTTAAAAACACATCAGAAAAATATTCCGAACGCACTCCACGCTTTTCAACAACCAATGTCATGTTCGAATAATAACTTACCCAAATACAGTTTTTTGCATGAACAATTGAGCATTTTCATCAGCAGACGAAAATAACAATTGCTTGAAAACTTATTAAAGGTTATTTTTTTAATCATCGAATGTTTAAAGTGTGGCGTTTAACAATTTGACCAGTATATGTAAATCATTCATTCTGACAATTTGTGTCGCTTTACGCCACGTTTTCAAGTATTTACCTCATTTGTACATGAGACGTTACTTCTAGATCCGCCCTCGTTTTCATCAATTATCAATTCCATTAAAAATAAAAACGTTTTACGCTCACTTGCTATAAAGAATGTTTATTATAACTTAGATTCAGTCTGAAGAAGTCAAGTGACTCATTAAAAAATTACAATAACCTTGTTTTGTACCAACCTGTCTTCTTCGCTAGCTTAATGGATGCCAGAAAAGCAATATCATTGGACAAAAGAATCTACTCCCGAAATTGAAGTAGATACATGTACTAAGTAGTTTTCATTGAAAATCCAAAAGACTAATGTGTTATTTAATTTTGAAAATGTTTTAAATTATGTATATTATAATAAACTTGATTGACACGTGCTAAGTTAATTGTTGTTTTAATTCTTAGAATACTTTAACCATTTCTAAGATAAATGTATTTCTTTCGATGTATTGTTGAATACATATTCAAGCTGATCCTTATTGTACAAACTATAAATGCAATGTTTATAAATGTTTTATACAAGTATTAGAAATTAAAGTTTCTGTGATTCTTTTTTACAATTTTTATGAAATTTGATTTAATTCATGAGATCATAATAATTCTTATCAATATTTGTTTGAGAAATAATTTTGTCAAAGCTTATTTCTGGTATTTGAGATAAATAATTAATTGTATGTAGCATTGTCATTCCTTATCATTAGTATTGACTGATGCAACCCATTTTATGCAGACCTCTCTACTAGACAAAGAAATCAATACTTTAAAAAGCATATTTTACCATGTGCTACTTCGTGCATTTATTAATCAATTCAAACTTTCAGTTACATTTCTCGGTTGTTTATCTTGACAGTACTTATGACGTTATTATTCGCAATGTTGTTCTCAATGCAAATTTCAAATTATCGCCGATAGTGAATTGTATATGCTTTCTTTCGCAATATTGAGGCTTTTGTTTAATTTAATACATTTTGATATAGTGCAGACATTACAATCTATAAGTATTTCTTTAATTAACAGTATTTAGATAATCTTTAGTTTGTAAATCAATCATTCATGCCTGGCCGTGTTTGCAATCTTTCTTTTTGTCTTTATTCATTTATTTGTGATATTTCGTCTTTTCTTTCATTTCTGTTATAAAACAATAACAACTTTACAAAACTAGACACGATCTCGTTGCAAGCAATGAGTGGGTCTTCCGTCCGATTTTTGAATAGATTAGATTAAACTTATCACTTCAAAGAAAAAATCGTCGATCTAAGCAAACAATAGTTAAAAATTTTTTTGCGGCAATAGGGGCTTGAACCCGGGTCACCTGGGCCATGTTCACGACTTTATCGACTGAGCTACTCAGACTCTCGCTTCAAAACTTTGACGCTTAATTTCTCGAGAATGCCTGAATTACCTGAAAGCACCTTGTTGCGAGCAACAAGTGGGTCTTTCGTTTGATTTTGAATTGATAAGGTTCAATTAAACTGTTGACATTTGATACGATTTATTATCATATTAACTTCCTTTTAAACTAATTTTTCAACCTACCCTGCGAAATGCAGATTTCCGGAAAACGTCATTTTTAAACTTCAATATCTCTGCAATGCGTTGTCCGATTTTAAAACGGTTTTTAGTTTTGTATTCCGTACATAAATGTCAACAAAATGCATATGCTTTTAAATTCCAAAAATCGAAATATTAGAATCACTTCCGGTGACGACCGGAAGTGACGACCGGAAGTGACAGACGACCTGCTCATATTAAAATTTGATAAGTTTAAAACATATTCTGATGGGAAAAAAAATTGTAGATTATTTGATTTTAAAAAAGTTTAAAACACAATTTTCTAAAAAATGCTGTTTGAGCGGACCGGAAGTGACGGACGATCGTAGTTTTACCTGATCGGCCCTAGAAATTCAAAAATCTACATTCTTGAAACTTTCAATTTTCTATCTTTAATCGTTTTTGAGAAAAAGGGAGGACAAGATTACTTTTTACAAAAAGAAAAACGAATCTAACGGCCGACCGGAAATGACGTTATCAGCAAAAATGTACATGATAAAAGACCCTGATATTTTGTATTATTCGTGAAATTTTCATAAAAATCCATTGTACCATATTTGAGATATTTGAGTTTTAAGTAAAATGTTAAGAAGAAAAAGAATAACTAGTAGACTAATTGTTCTCGAACAATTAGAGGTCTTTCCACCTCATTTTTTTAAAAGGTTTGAAATAAGATTGCTTCAATAGAATAAGGTATTTTTTCTGCGTTTCTTCATTAAAAAGTGTCAAACGATTAAGCTTGCAATTTTTTATTGCTTGACCTTGACCTTTGACCTTTATGTCATTTTAATCTGACAAGGTAGACGCTTCAATACCATGTGGTCCGATGTATCTATGATTATTGATTCAAAAGTTATTTGTGTTTTTTATTGAATGTTCGAAACTGTCAGGGGCAATAACTGCTAGAAAGGGACTTTGGACCCTGTTGGTATGAATAAATTGAAGAAGTGTGTAAGTATACTGAATACATTAGTAAAAGTTTCAAGTCCCTATGTCTAACGGTTAATGAGGAGCAGCGATAACAAGCAATTTGTACAATAGGGGCAATTACTCTATAATTGTTACATGGTAAGGGTCAAAGGGTTATATTTTGAAATGTCTTAAGATGTCTTACTACATCCATGAGAACGTTTTTCTCTACCATCCTAAACAAAAGAGATCTAAAAACTCATTAATTAAGAGATTTCCAAATGACCTTTACCTTTGACCTTGATGTCATTTTGTTCGGCCAAGGTAGACACTTCCATCCCAAGTGGTTTGAAGTCTCTATGATAAGTTATAAAAAAGTTGGAAGTGATTTTATGGAAATATAAATACTTTCAGGGGCAATAACTGATAGAAGGGTGCCTCAGATCCTTTCGCTATGAATAAATTGAAGAATCCTCTAAGTGTACTGAAGGCATTGGTAAAAGTTCAAAATCTCTATCTCTTATGGTTTCAGAAGAGTAGCGATAACAAGCTTTATGTAAATAGGGGTAATAACTCTGTAACTATTTAAAGGAAGGAGCCAAGGGGCTATATTTTAAAATGTCTCAAGATGTCCTACTAATTCCATGAAAAAGTTTTTCTCTACCACCCTAAACAAAAGAGATCTAAAAACTCATTAATTAAGAGATTTCCAGATGACCTTGACCTTTGACCTTTATGTCATTTTGTTCGGCCAAGGTAGACGCTTCAATCCCAAGTAGTCCGAAGTCTCTATGACAAATGATAAAAAAGTTGGAAGTGATTTTATAGAAATGTAAATACTTTCAGGGGCAATAACTACTAGAAGGGGCGCTCAAATCCTTTCGGTATGAATAGATTGGAGAACCCTCTAAGTGTACTGAAGACATTGGTAAAAGTTCCAAGTTTCTATCTCTTATGGTTTCACAGGAGTTGCGATAACAAGCTTTTCGTACACAAGGGCAATAACTTTGTAAGTTCTGGGAATTATCAAGCAAAGGGTCGTTTGGTACCATAACTTTTAATGGCCAATAACATAAAGAAAAAATTGTTTCAATATCTCTTGAAATAAAAAAGCTGTCCCTGGAAAAAAAGAGAAGAAAAAAAATAAGAATAAACTAGTAGACTAATTGTTCTCGAACAATTAGAGGTCTTTCCACCTCATGGTTTTTTATGTTTGAAATAAGATTTCTTCAATAGAATAAAGTATTTTTTCTGCGTTACTTCATAAAAAAAGTGTCAAACGATTAAGTTTGCAATTTGTTATTGCTTGACCTTGACCTTTGACCTTTATGTCATTTCCATCTGACAAGGTAGACGCTTCAATACCAAGTGGTCCGATGTATCTATGATTATTGATTCAAAAGTTATTTGTGTTTTTTATTGAATGTTCGAAACTTTCAGGGGCAATAACTGCTAGAAAGGGACTTTGGACCCTGTCGGTATGAGTAGAGTGAAGAAGCGTCTAAGTATATTGAATACATTAGTAAAAGTTTCAAGTCTCTATCTCTAACGGTTTGAAATGTCTTACGATGTCCTACTACATCCATGAAAAAGTTTTTCTCTACCATACTAAACAAAAGAGATACAAAAACCCATTAATTAAGAGATTTCCAAATGTCCTTGACCTTCGACCTTTATGTCATTTTGTTCGGCCAAGGTAGACGCTTCCATCCCAAGTAGTCCGAAATCTCTATGATAAGTAATAAGAAAGTTGGAAGTGGTTTTATAGAAATGTAAATACTTTCAGGGGCAATAACTACTAGAAGGGGGGCTCAGATCCTTTCGGTATGAATAGATTGAAGAACCCTGTAAGTGTACTGAAGACATTGGTAAAAGTTCCAAGTCTTTATCTCTTATGGTTTCAGGGGAGTAGCGATAACAAGCTTTTCGTACAAAAGGGGCAATAACTCTGTAACTATTTAAAAGAAAGAGCCAAGGGGATATATTTTAAAATGTCTTAAGATGTCCTATTACATCCATGAAAAAGTTTTTCTTTACTACACTAAACAAAAGAGATCTAAAAACTCATTAATTAAGAGATTTTCAGATGACCTTGACCTATGACCCTTATGTCATTTTGTTCGGCCAAAGAAAACGCTTCCATCCCAAGTGGTCCGAAGTCTCTATGATAAATAATAAAAAAGTTGGAAGGGATTTTATGGAAATTCAAAGACTTTCAGGGGCAATAACTGATAGAAGGGGGTCTCGGATCCTTTCAGTGTTAATAGATTGAAGAACCCTCTAAGTGTACTGAAGACATTGGTAAATGTTCCAAGTCTCTATCTCTAATGGTTTAAGAGGAGTAGCGATAACAAGCTTTTCGTACACAAGGGCAATAACTTTCTAAGTTCTGGGAGTTATCAAGCAAAGGGTCATTTGATACCATAACTTTTAATGGCCAATAAAGAAAGAAAAAATTGTTTCAATATCTCTTGAAATAAAAAAGCTGTCCCTGGAAAAAAAGAGAAGAAAAAAAATAAGAATAATAATAAAAAACATAAGAAAAACAAAAGGTCTTTCACCTGAAAGGTGGAAAGACCTAATAATAGTAACTAGTAGACTAATTGTTCTCGAACAATTAGAGGTATTTCCACCTCATTGTTTTTTATGTTTGAAATAAGATTGCTTCAATAGAATAAATTATTTTTTCTGCGTTACTTCATAAAAAAGTGTTAAGCGATTAAGTTTGCAATTTTTTATTGCTTAACCTTGACCTTTGACCTTTATATCATTTTCATCGGACAAGGTAGACGCTTCAATACCAAGTGGTCCGATGTATCTATGATTATTGATTCAAAAGTTTTTTGTGTTTTTTATTGAATGTTCGCAACTTTCAGGGGCAATAACTGCTAGAAAGGGACTTTGGACCCTGTCGGTAAGAATAGATTGAAGAAGCGTCTCAATATACTGAATACATTAGTAAAGGTTTCAAGTCTCTATCTCCAACGGTTAATTAGGAGTAGCGATAACAAGCATTTTGTACAATAGGGGCAATAACTCTATAATTGTTACATGGTAAGGGTCAAAGGGTTATATTTTGAAATGTCTTAAGATGTCCTACTACATCCATGAAAAAGTTTTTCTCTACCATCCTAAACATTAGCGATCTAAAAACTCATTAATTAAGAGATTTCCAAATGACCTTGACCTTTGACCTTTATATCATTTTGTTCATCCAAGGTAGACGCTTCCATCCCAAGTGGTCCGAAGTCTGTATAATAAGTAATAAAAAAGTTGGAAGTGATTTTATATAATGTAAATACTTTCAGGGGCAATAACTACAAGAAGGGGGGCTCAGGTCATTTCGGTATGAATAGATTGAAAAACCCTCTAAGTGTACTAAAGACATTGGTAAAAGTTCCAAGTTTCTATCTCTTATGGTTTCAGAGGAGAAGCGATAACAAGCTTTCCGTACAAAAGGGGCAATAACTCTGTAACTATTTAAAAGAAAGAGCCAAGGGGATATATTTTAAAATGTCTTAAGATGTCCTATTACATCCATGAAAAAGTTTTTCTTTACTACACTAAACAAAAGAGATCTAAAAACTCATTAATTAGGAAATTTTCAGATGACCTTGACCTTTGACCTTTATGCCATTTTGTTCGGCCAAGGAAGACACTTCCATCCCAAGTGGTCCGAAGTCTCTATGATAAATGATAAACAAGTTGGATGGGATTTTATGGAAATGTAAATACTTTCAGGGGCGATAACTACTAGAAGGGGGTCTTGGATCCTTTCGGTGTTAGTAGATTGAAGAACCCTCTAAGTGTACTGAAGACATTGGTAAAAGTTCCAAGTCTCTATCTCTAATGGTTTCAGAGGAGTAGCGATACCAAGCTTTTCGTACACAAGGGCAATAACTTTGTAAGTTCTGGGAGTTATCAAGCAAAGGGTCATTTGGTACCATAACTTTTAATGGCCAATCACATAAAGAAAAAATTGTTTCAATATCTCTTGAAATAAAAAAGCTGTCCCTGGAAAAAAAGAGAAGAAAAAAAATAAGAATAACTAGTAGACTAATTGTTCTCGAACAATTGGAGGTCTTTCCACCTCATGGTTTTTTATGTTTGAAATAAGATTGCTTCAATAGAATAAAGTTTTTTTTCTGCGTTACTTCATAAAAAAAAGTGTCAAACGATTACGTTTGCGATTTTTTATTGCTTGACCTTGACCTTTGATCTTTTTGTCATTTTCATCTGACAAGGTAGACGCTTCAATACCAAGTGGTCCGATGTATCTATGAATATTGATTCAAAATTTGTTTGTTTTTTAATTCAATGTTTGAAACTTTCAGGGGCAATAACTGCATGAAAGGGACTTTGGACCCTTTTGGTATGAATAAATGAAAGGAGCGTCTAAGTGTACTGAATACATTAGTAAACGTTTCAAGTCTCTGTTTTTATTGAATGTTTGAAACTTTCAGGGGCAATAACTGCTAGAAAGGGACTTTGGACCTTTTTGGTATTAATAGATTGAAGAAGCGTCTAAGTGTACTGAATACATTAGAAAAACTTTCAAGTCTCTATCTCTAACGATTAATGAGGAGTAGCAATAACAAGCATTTTGTACATAGGGGCAATAACTCTATAATTGTTACATGGTAAGGGTCAATGGGTTACATCTTGAAATGTCTTATGATGTCCTTTTAAATACATGAAAAAGTTTTTCTCTGCCACCCTAAACAAAAGAGATCTAAAAACTCATTAATTAAGAGATTTCCAAATGACCTTGACCTTTGACCTTTATATCATTTTGTTCGGCCAAGGTAGATGCTTCCATCCAAAGTGGTCCGAAGTCTCTATGATAAGTAATAAAAACGTATGAAGTGATTTTATGGAAATGTAAATACTTTCAGGGGCAATAACTTCTAGATGTGGACCTCAGATCCTTTCGGTATGAATAGATTGAAGAACCGTCTATGTGTACTGAAGACATTGGTAAAAGTTTCAAGTCTCTATCTCTTATGGTTTCATAGGAGTAGCGATAACAAGCATTTCGTACAATAGGGGCAATAACTTTGTATTTATTCAAAGGTATGAGCCGAGGGGCTATATTTTAAAATGTCTTAAGATGTCCTAATACATCCATGAAAAAGATTTTCTCTACCACCCTTAACAAAAGAGATCTAAAAACTCATCAATTAACGGATTTCTAAATGACCTTGACCTTTGACCTTTATGTTATTTTGTTCGGCCAAGGTAGACGCTTCCATCCCAAGTGGTCCGAAGTCCCTATGATAAATAATAAAAAAGTTGGAAGTGGTTCTATGGAAATTCAAATACTTTCAGGGGTAATAACTGATAGAAGGGGGTCTCGGATCCTTTCGGTATTAGTAGATTGAAGAACCCTCTAAGTGTACTGAAGACATTGGTAAAAGTTCCAAGTCTCTATCTCTTATGGTTTCAGAGGAGTAGCGATAACAAGCTTTTCGTACACAAGGGCAATAACTTTGTAAGTTCTGGGAGTTATCAAGCAAAGGGTCATTTGGTACTATAACTTTTAATGGCCAATAACATAAAGAAAAAATTGTTTCAATATCTCTTGAAATAAAAAAGCTGTCCCTGGAAAAAAAGAGAAGAAAAAAAATAAGAATAATAATAATAACTAGATTCGATCTCGTTGCGAGCAACGAGTGGGTCTTCCGTACGTTTTTTGAGTAGGTAAGACGATTTTTAGGATGAAATTGTTATTTTACACAAAAAAATAGGGAAAGAAAACTGGGCACTTGGGGCTTGATCCCGGGTTGCTTGGGATCTTTTCCATGATTTAACGACTGAGCTTCTCGGACTCTCGCTTCTAGCAGTAATTATCCTTTGAATTTCATTGATTTCACAAACACATTCGAAATAAGCCCTCCCCCTTTTTTATGTGTGCTTTTAGACCTTGACCTTGGTCGTTTGATCTTGACCTCTTAGAACTGATGTGTTATAGGTATCTGCAAGATATATATCAGATTCATTTATATGTACAATTAGGTTTTTCGACCCATTAATCTGAGGTCATTATAACACATTTAATATGAGTTTTAAAAATTAGCTTCCGTAATCGGAATTTCCGGACAATGATTTTCCTCGTGAGGCTAGATGTTCATGTCATCTATCATTTCTAAAAATTTCAGCTTCCTATCTTTGCTCGTTTTTGAGGAAATGTATGGACAAGAAGTATTCGTCAAACACGTGTCCTATATTTTGACCCAAGCTAGCTTCCGTACTCGGAATTTCCAGACTATGATTTTCCTCGTGAGGCTAGATGTTTATGTCATCTATCATGTCTTAAAATTTCAGCTTCCTATCTTTAATCGTTTTTGAGAAAATGTGTGGACAAGAATTTTTTTAAATGTGACAAAATGGCGGATAAGTCTGAAACAGAAGTGATTTTTACAAAATAAAAAAAAGCGTATCAGCATTAGATGATAATAGACCGATGCTGAAAATTTGACAAAAATCGGACCACCCATCTCCGAGAAATCTTCTGCACAAAAATTGTAAAGAAAGAAAAAAGAATAAAAAAAAAGTGAAAAAGAAACATTACAATAATAGAAGGGTCTTCCGCTGAAGACGGAAGACCCTAAAAAGTGAAAAAGAAACAATAGAATAATAGAAGGGTCTTCCGCTGAAGACGGAAGACCCTAATAATTTTAGGCTGTTTTTGTCAAAATCGTAATGAAAGAGTGTTTTCAACTTGTACTAAAGTCAAACAACCCCTTTAAATTGAATATTTCGGTTAGAAAATCAAAAAAAAAAAAAAAAAATGGAGAGAAAGAAAGAGAGGGAAAGAAGAAATCTTGGCTCCGGCGAGGCCTTTGCAGGTATCATAACAGTATTTCAGCTTCAAAACATGGCTGACACGAAATAATTCCCGAATTTCTCTTTGAATTTTTGGGCGTTTCCGCCCGGGAGAGGAGCTGAATTTTTGTATGAGATGAAAAACGATGTGTGAGATGTCTGACTACACAGGTTTGGTAACAGTGCGATGTCTTTTGAAATTTTGATGCGTGTTTTTGTCTGGAGGGGGGTGAAAAGACCCGAGCTTGATTTTCGTCGTAAATAAATCGAAAGTAGAATTTTGAGGTGTGGATCTCGGATTCGGTTAACGACAATTAGGGGAAGTAAAGTCCTAAAACAATGACTGATGCATTTTACACATGTATTTCAGTGTTGAGATTTTTTTTCGTGTCGTTTATTATTGTGTTTGACTGTTTTATTTCAACAGGATTGATAAAATCATTATAAATGTAGAAATAACGAAATCAGTAACACGTAATTTTATTCCGTAAAAAATTGATGACAGTAACTTCCACAGTTCTAACATTCATAAGTAGTTCACACGCTATCGTAGATACAGACTAAACGGAAAACAAGAACTATACATGCAACAGAAATATTACGCGGCTGCTTACATCCCTTGTACTGTGTAAATTTTAAGTCCTCGTACAGGCTATACTTGCCGCTTGATCTCAGGAATTTTTAGTGAGTTGATCAATCCGCTGCATATTTGGCAGATAATAAGAATGGGGTCCGAGGTACATTTACACAAAATTTCATTAGGATTGAGTGAAGGGCTCGGGAGTTAGAATTTTTTTCTACAGTACATGTCAAGCACGCCAAACGAAACTCAAATCTCAAAAAATTCATAACTCTCTTAAAAGTGAACGAATCGGTCTGGTAATTAGTACAGTAATCTAGAATGGTACTAGGTTGAAAATAAAGGTTCAAGATGAAAGATTCAGTAAAATCAGTCCAGAAAAACTTAATGATTTTGTGAAATGGGGTGTGGGGGGGGGGGGGGGGCTGTCGGTGCGTGTAGTGTGTAAATTTTATTTCCGCGTATAGGCTATAAGCGCCGTTTGATTCTTTTTAATTGTTCAATCCGCTGCATATTTGACAGACAATAAGAATGGGGTCCGAGGTACATTTACACAAAATTTCATTAGAATTGAGTGAAGGGCTCGGGAGTTAGAATTTTTTTGTACAGTACACGTCAAACACGACGATTGAAACTCAAATGCCAAAAAGTTCATAACTCTGTTAATAATGAACGAATTGTTCTGGTATTTAGTACAGTAATCTAGAATGGTACTAAGTTGAAATTAAAGGTCCAAGATCAAAGATCAAGTAAAATCGGGTCAGAAAAACTAAATGATTTTATGAATGGGGGGGGGGGGGGGTCGGTCAGTGACTTCTATATGAAACGGAGAATATTAAATTCTAAATATCACATATTATGCAATTTCTATATAAAATACATATGTAAGAACAATGTATAAGCGTTGTTTTAAAGATGTAACTATTGATTTTTTTCAACATGTTAACTTTATTTCAGTATGAATACATAGCTATGGATCTCAATACACAAATACGGGGAAAAGCGCTATTATTGTGATTTCTTTACAAAATCAAAACGGAAAAGAACAGAATCCATCATTTTAAAGATAAAAAAATCAAATCTAAGCAAAAAGAAGTTAAAAAAAATTTGCGGCACTCGGGGCTTGAACCCGGGTCGCCTGGGCCATGTCCACGACTCTATCGACTGAGCTACTCAGACTCTCGCTTCAGAACTTTGATGCTTAGTTTCTCGAGAATGCCTTGATCGATTTTAAAACAAATTACATATTCTGAATCAGTGAAAGGGTCACTATCACCTAATTGGAAAAAATATATTAAAACAAAAAGTTGAAAATTTTCATTTTTTAAATTTGCTTCCGGTGACGACCGGAAGCGACGGTCACCATTCTCTTGACCGAGGTGCACGAGGATATTGCTAGATCTATCATCTCTGAAAATTTCAGTTCTCTATCTTAACTCGTTTTTGAGAAACATCGCCGACAAAATCGATTTTTTAAAATCGTAAAACGAGGATAACTTCCGACCGGAAGTGAATTTTTAAAAATTGTTCCGGCGGTATAAAATTCATATGACTAGGCATCAGCCCTGATAATTTAAAGGAAATCGAACGTGTCATCTCGGAGAAATCGCCTGCACAAAATTTGTAAGACAAAAAATGAATAATAATAATAAGAAAAGTGAAAAAGAAACAATAGAATAATAGAAGGGTCTTCCGCTGAAGACGGAAGACCCTAATAATTTTAGGCTGTTTTTGTCAAAATCGTAATGAACGAGTGTTTTCAACTTGTACTAAAGTCAAACAACCCCTTTAAATTGAATATTTCGGTTAGAAAATCAAAAAAAAAAAAAAAATGGAGAGAAAGAAAGAGAGGGAAAGAAGAAATCTTGGCTCCGGCGAGGCCTTTGCAGGTATCATAACAGTATTTCAGCAAAGGTTCACGTCAAAACATGGCTGACACGAAATAATTCCCGAATTTCTCTTTGAATTTTTTGGGCGTTTCCGGCCGGGAGAGGAGCTGAATTTTTGTATGAGATGAAAAACGATGTGTGAGATGTCTGACTACACAGGTTTGGTAACAGTGCGATGTCTTTTGAAATTTTGATGCGTGTTTTTGTCTGGAGGGGGGTGAAAAGACCCGAGCTTGATTTTCGTCGTAAATAAATCGAAAGTAGAATTTTGAGGTGTGGATCTCGGATTCGGTTAACGACAATTAGGGGAAGTAAAGTCCTAAAACAATGACTGATGCATTTTACACATGTATTTCAGTGTTGAGATTTTTTTTCGTGTCGTTTATTATTGTGTTTGACTGTTTTATTTCAACAGGATTGATAAAATCATTATAAATGTAGAAATAACGAAATCAGTAACACGTAATTTTATTCCGTAAAAAATTGATGACAGTAACTTCCACAGTTCTAACATTCATAAGTAGTTCACACGCTATCGTAGATACAGACTAAACGGAAAACAAGAACTATACATGCAACAGAAATATTACGCGGCTGCTTACATCCCTTGTACTGTGTAAATTTTAAGTCCTCGTACAGGCTATACTTGCCGCTTGATCTCAGGAATTTTTAGTGAGTTGATCAATCCGCTGCATATTTGGCAGATAATACGAATGGGGTCCGAGGTACATTTACACAAAATTTCATTAGGATTGAGTGAAGGGCTCGGGAGTTAGAATTTTTTTCTACAGTACATGTCAAGCACGCCAAACGAAACTCAAATCTCAAAAAATTCATAACTCTCTTAAAAGTGAACGAATCGGTCTGGTAATTAGTACAGTAATCTAGAATGGTACTAGGTTGAAAATAAAGGTTCAAGATGAAAGATTCAGTAAAATCAGTCCAGAAAAACTTAATGATTTTGTGAAATGGGGTGTGGGGGGGGGGGGGGGGGGCTGTCGGTGCGTGTAGTGTGTAAATTTTATTTCCGCGTATAGGCTATAAGCGCCGTTTGATTCTTTTTAATTGTTCAATCCGCTGCATATTTGACAGACAATAAGAATGGGGTCCGAGGTACATTTACACAAAATTTCATTAGAATTGAGTGAAGGGCTCGGGAGTTAGAATTTTTTTGTACAGTACACGTCAAACACGACGATTGAAACTCAAATGCCAAAAAGTTCATAACTCTGTTAATAATGAACGAATTGTTCTGGTATTTAGTACAGTAATCTAGAATGGTACTAAGTTGAAATTAAAGGTCCAAGATCAAAGATCAAGTAAAATCGGGTCAGAAAAACTAAATGATTTTATGAATGGGGGGGGGGGGGGGTCGGTCAGTGACTTCTATATGAAACGGAGAATATTAAATTCTAAATATCACATATTATGCAATTTCTATATAAAATACATATGTAAGAACAATGTATAAGCGTTGTTTTAAAGATGTAACTATTGATTTTTTTCAACATGTTAACTTTATTTCAGTATGAATACATAGCTATGGATCTCAATACACAAATACGGGGAAAAGCGCTATTATTGTGATTTCTTTACAAAATCAAAACGGAAAAGAACAGAATCCATCATTTTAAAGATAAAAAAATCAAATCTAAGCAAAAAGAAGTTAAAAAAAATTTGCGGCACTCGGGGCTTGAACCCGGGTCGCCTGGGCCATGTCCACGACTCTATCGACTGAGCTACTCAGACTCTCGCTTCAGAACTTTGATGCTTAGTTTCTCGAGAATGCCTTGATCGATTTTAAAACAAATTACATATTCTGAATCAGTGAAAGGGTCACTATCACCTAATTGGAAAAAATATATTAAAACAAAAAATTGAAAATTTTCATTTTTTAAATTTGCTTCCGGTGACGACCGGAAGCGACGGTCACCATTCTCTTGACCGAGGTGCACGAGGATATTGCTAGATCTATCATCTCTGAAAATTTCAGTTCTCTATCTTAACTCGTTTTTGAGAAACATCGCCGACAAAATCGATTTTTTAAAATCGTAAAACGAGGATAACTTCCGACCGGAAGTGAATTTTTAAAAATTGTTCCGGCGGTATAAAATTCATATGACTAGGCATCAGCCCTGATAATTTAAAGGAAATCGAACGTGTCATCTCGGAGAAATCGCCTGCACAAAATTTGTAAGACAAAAAATGAATAATAATAATAAGAAAAGTGAAAAAGAAACAATAGAATAATAGAAGGGTCTTCCGCTGAAGACGGAAGACCCTAATAATTTTAGGCTGTTTTTGTCAAAATCGTAATGAACGAGTGTTTTCAACTTGTACTAAAGTCAAACAACCCCTTTAAATTGAATATTTCGGTTAGAAAATCAAAAAAAAAAAAAAAATGGAGAGAAAGAAAGAGAGGGAAAGAAGAAATCTTGGCTCCGGCGAGGCCTTTGCAGGTATCATAACAGTATTTCAGCAAAGGTTCACGTCAAAACATGGCTGACACGAAATAATTCCCGAATTTCTCTTTGAATTTTTTGGGCGTTTCCGCCCGGGAGAGGAGCTGAATTTTTGTATGAGATGAAAAACGATGTGTGAGATGTCTGACTACACAGGTTTGGTAACAGTGCGATGTCTTTTGAAATTTTGATGCGTGTTTTTGTCTGGAGGGGGGTGAAAAGACCCGAGCTTGATTTTCGTCGTAAATAAATCGAAAGTAGAATTTTGAGGTGTGGATCTCGGATTCGGTTAACGACAATTAGGGGAAGTAAAGTCCTAAAACAATGACTGATGCATTTTACACATGTATTTCAGTGTTGAGATTTTTTTTCGTGTCGTTTATTATTGTGTTTGACTGTTTTATTTCAACAGGATTGATAAAATCATTATAAATGTAGAAATAACGAAATCAGTAACACGTAATTTTATTCCGTAAAAAATTGATGACAGTAACTTCCACAGTTCTAACATTCATAAGTAGTTCACACGCTATCGTAGATACAGACTAAACGGAAAACAAGAACTATACATGCAACAGAAATATTACGCGGCTGCTTACATCCCTTGTACTGTGTAAATTTTAAGTCCTCGTACAGGCTATACTTGCCGCTTGATCTCAGGAATTTTTAGTGAGTTGATCAATCCGCTGCATATTTGGCAGATAATAAGAATGGGGTCCGAGGTACATTTACACAAAATTTCATTAGGATTGAGTGAAGGGCTCGGGAGTTAGAATTTTTTTCTACAGTACATGTCAAGCACGCCAAACGAAACTCAAATCTCAAAAAATTCATAACTCTCTTAAAAGTGAACGAATCGGTCTGGTAATTAGTACAGTAATCTAGAATGGTACTAGGTTGAAAATAAAGGTTCAAGATGAAAGATTCAGTAAAATCAGTCCAGAAAAACTTAATGATTTTGTGAAATGGGGTGTGGGGGGGGGGGGCTGTCGGTGCGTGTAGTGTGTAAATTTTATTTCCGCGTATAGGCTATAAGCGCCGTTTGATTCTTTTTAATTGTTCAATCCGCTGCATATTTGACAGACAATAAGAATGGGGTCCGAGGTACATTTACACAAAATTTCATTAGAATTGAGTGAAGGGCTCGGGAGTTAGAATTTTTTTGTACAGTACACGTCAAACACGACGATTGAAACTCAAATGCCAAAAAGTTCATAACTCTGTTAATAATGAACGAATTGTTCTGGTATTTAGTACAGTAATCTAGAATGGTACTAAGTTGAAATTAAAGGTCCAAGATCAAAGATCAAGTAAAATCGGGTCAGAAAAACTAAATGATTTTATGAATGGGGGGGGGGGGGGGTCGGTCAGTGACTTCTATATGAAACGGAGAATATTAAATTCTAAATATCACATATTATGCAATTTCTATATAAAATACATATGTAAGAACAATGTATAAGCGTTGTTTTAAAGATGTAACTATTGATTTTTTTCAACATGTTAACTTTATTTCAGTATGAATACATAGCTATGGATCTCAATACACAAATACGGGGAAAAGCGCTATTATTGTGATTTCTTTACAAAATCAAAACGGAAAAGAACAGAATCCATCATTTTAAAGATAAAAAAATCAAATCTAAGCAAAAAGAAGTTAAAAAAAATTTGCGGCACTCGGGGCTTGAACCCGGGTCGCCTGGGCCATGTCCACGACTCTATCGACTGAGCTACTCAGACTCTCGCTTCAGAACTTTGATGCTTAGTTTCTCGAGAATGCCTTGATCGATTTTAAAACAAATTACATATTCTGAATCAGTGAAAGGGTCACTATCACCTAATTGGAAAAAATATATTAAAACAAAAAGTTGAAAATTTTCATTTTTTAAATTTGCTTCCGGTGACGACCGGAAGCGACGGTCACCATTCTCTTGACCGAGGTGCACGAGGATATTGCTAGATCTATCATCTCTGAAAATTTCAGTTCTCTATCTTAACTCGTTTTTGAGAAACATCGCCGACAAAATCGATTTTTTAAAATCGTAAAACGAGGATAACTTCCGACCGGAAGTGAATTTTTAAAAATTGTTCCGGCGGTATAAAATTCATATGACTAGGCATCAGCCCTGATAATTTAAAGGAAATCGAACGTGTCATCTCGGAGAAATCGCCTGCACAAAATTTGTAAGACAAAAAATGAATAATAATAATAAGAAAAGTGAAAAAGAAACAATAGAATAATAGAAGGGTCTTCCGCTGAAGACGGAAGACCCTAATAATTTTAGGCTGTTTTTGTCAAAATCGTAATGAACGAGTGTTTTCAACTTGTACTAAAGTCAAACAACCCCTTTAAATTGAATATTTCGGTTAGAAAATCAAAAAAAAAAAAAAAATGGAGAGAAAGAAAGAGAGGGAAAGAAGAAATCTTGGCTCCGGCGAGGCCTTTGCAGGTATCATAACAGTATTTCAGCAAAGGTTCACGTCAAAACATGGCTGACACGAAATAATTCCCGAATTTCTCTTTGAATTTTTTGGGCGTTTCCGCCCGGGAGAGGAGCTGAATTTTTGTATGAGATGAAAAACGATGTGTGAGATGTCTGACTACACAGGTTTGGTAACAGTGCGATGTCTTTTGAAATTTTGATGCGTGTTTTTGTCTGGAGGGGGGTGAAAAGACCCGAGCTTGATTTTCGTCGTAAATAAATCGAAAGTAGAATTTTGAGGTGTGGATCTTGGATTCGGTTAACGACAATTAGGGGAAGTAAAGTCCTAAAACAATGACTGATGCATTTTACACATGTATTTCAGTGTTGAGATTTTTTTTCGTGTCGTTTATTATTGTGTTTGACTGTTTTATTTCAACAGGATTGATAAAATCATTATAAATGTAGAAATAACGAAATCAGTAACACGTAATTTTATTCCGTAAAAAATTGATGACAGTAACTTCCACAGTTCTAACATTCATAAGTAGTTCACACGCTATCGTAGATACAGACTAAACGGAAAACAAGAACTATACATGCAACAGAAATATTACGCGGCTGCTTACATCCCTTGTACTGTGTAAATTTTAAGTCCTCGTACAGGCTATACTTGCCGCTTGATCTCAGGAATTTTTAGTGAGTTGATCAATCCGCTGCATATTTGGCAGATAATAAGAATGGGGTCCGAGGTACATTTACACAAAATTTCATTAGGATTGAGTGAAGGGCTCGGGAGTTAGAATTTTTTTCTACAGTACATGTCAAGCACGCCAAACGAAACTCAAATCTCAAAAAATTCATAACTCTCTTAAAAGTGAACGAATCGGTCTGGTAATTAGTACAGTAATCTAGAATGGTACTAGGTTGAAAATAAAGGTTCAAGATGAAAGATTCAGTAAAATCAGTCCAGAAAAACTTAATGATTTTGTGAAATGGGGTGTGGGGGGGGGGCTGTCGGTGCGTGTAGTGTGTAAATTTTATTTCCGCGTATAGGCTATAAGCGCCGTTTGATTCTTTTTAATTGTTCAATCCGCTGCATATTTGACAGACAATAAGAATGGGGTCCGAGGTACATTTACACAAAATTTCATTAGAATTGAGTGAAGGGCTCGGGAGTTAGAATTTTTTTGTACAGTACACGTCAAACACGACGATTGAAACTCAAATGCCAAAAAGTTCATAACTCTGTTAATAATGAACGAATTGTTCTGGTGTTTAGTACAGTAATCTAGAATGGTACTAAGTTGAAATTAAAGGTCCAAGATCAAAGATCAAGTAAAATCGGGTCAGAAAAACTAAATGATTTTATGAATGGGGGGGGGGGGGGTCGGTCAGTGACTTCTATATGAAACGGAGAATATTAAATTCTAAATATCACATATTATGCAATTTCTATATAAAATACATATGTAAGAACAATGTATAAGCGTTGTTTTAAAGATGTAACTATTGATTTTTTTCAACATGTTAACTTTATTTCAGTATGAATACATAGCTATGGATCTCAATACACAAATACGGGGAAAAGCGCTATTATTGTGATTTCTTTACAAAATCAAAACGGAAAAGAACAGAATCCATCATTTTAAAGATAAAAAAATCAAATCTAAGCAAAAAGAAGTTAAAAAAAATTTGCGGCACTCGGGGCTTGAACCCGGGTCGCCTGGGCCATGTCCACGACTCTATCGACTGAGCTACTCAGACTCTCGCTTCAGAACTTTGATGCTTAGTTTCTCGAGAATGCCTTGATCGATTTTAAAACAAATTACATATTCTGAATCAGTGAAAGGGTCACTATCACCTAATTGGAAAAAATATATTAAAACAAAAAGTTGAAAATTTTCATTTTTTAAATTTGCTTCCGGTGACGACCGGAAGCGACGGTCACCATTCTCTTGACCGAGGTGCACGAGGATATTGCTAGATCTATCATCTCTGAAAATTTCAGTTCTCTATCTTAACTCGTTTTTGAGAAACATCGCCGACAAAATCGATTTTTTAAAATCGTAAAACGAGGATAACTTCCGACCAGAAGTGAATTTTTAAAAATTGTTCCGGCGGTATAAAATTCATATGACTAGGCATCAGCCCTGATAATTTAAAGGAAATCGAACGTGTCATCTCGGAGAAATCGCCTGCACAAAATTTGTAAGACGAAAAATGAATAATAACTAGATTCGATCTCGTTGCGAGCAACGAGTGGGTCTTCCGTCCGATTTTTGAATAGATTAGATTAAACTTATCAATTTAAAGATAAAATCGTAGATCTAACCGAAAAAAAATAGAAAAAAAATTTGCGGCACTCGGGGCTTGAACTCGGGTCGCCTGGGCCATGTCCACGACTCTATCGACTGAGCTACTCGGACTCTCGCTTCAGGACTTTGACGCTTAATTTCTCGAGAACGCCTTGATCGATTTTAAAACAAATTGCATATTCTGAATCAGTAAAAGGGTCACTATCATCTAATTTGAAAAAATATATCAAAACAAAAAGTTGAAAATTTTCATTTTTTAAATTTGCTTCCGGTGACGACCGGAAGTGACGGCCAACATTCTCTTGACCGAGCTTCACGAGGATATTGATAGATCTATCATCTCTGAAAATTTCAGTTCTCTATCTTTGATCGTTTTTGAGAATCATCGCCGACAAAATTGACTTTTAAAAATCGTAAAACGACGATAACTTCCGACCGGAAGTGAATTTTTAAAAATCATTCCGGCGGTATAAAATTCAAATGACTAGGCATCAGCCATGAAAATTTGAAGGAAATCGAACGAGTCATCTCTGAGAAATCGCCTGCACAAAATTTGTAAGACAAAAAAAGAATAATAATAATAATAATAATAAGAAAAGTGAAAAAGAAACATTACAATAATAGAAGGGTCTTCCGCTGAAGACGGAAGACCCTAATAATAAGAAAAGTGAAAAAGAAACAATAGAATAATAGAAGGGTCTTCCGCTGAAGACGGAAGACCCTAATAATAAGAATAAGAAAAGTGAAAAAGAAACAATAGAATAATAGAAGGGTCTTCCGCTGAAGACGGAAGACCCTAATAATTAAAGACTGTTTTTGCCTAAATCTTAATGAACGAGTGTTTTCAACTTGTACTACAGTCCAACAACCCCTTTATGTTGAATATTTTAGAAAGAAAATAAAAAAAAAAAAAAAAAAAAAATGGAGAGAAAGAAATAGAGAGAAAGAAGAAATCTTGGCTCCGGCATGGCCTTTGCAGGTGTCATAACAGTATTTCAGCAAAGGTTCACGTCAAAACATGGCTGACGCGAAATAATTCCCGAATTTCTCTTTGAATTTGGGGCGTTTCCGCCCGGGAGAGGAGCTGAATTTTTGTATGAGATGAGGAACGATGTGTGAGATGTCTGACTACACAGGTTTGGTAACAGTGCGATGTCATTTGAAATATTGATGCGTGTTTTCGTCTGGAGGGGGGTGAAAAGACCCGAGCTTGATTTTCGTCGTAAATAAATCGAAAGTAGAATTTTGAGGTGTGGATCTCGGATTCGGTTAACGACAATTAGGGGAAGTAAAGTCCTAAAACAATGACTGATGCATTTTACACATGTATTTCAGTGTTGAGATTTTTTTTCGTGTCGTTTATTATTGTGTTTGACTGTTTTATTTCAACAGGATTGATAAAATCATTATAAATGTAGAAATAACGAAATCAGTAACACGTAATTTTATTCGGTAAAAATTTGATGACAGTAATTTCCACAGTTCTAACATTCATAAGTAGTTCACACGCTATCGTAGATACAGACTAAACGGAAAACAAGAAATATACATGCAACAGAAATATTACGCGGCTGCTTACATCCCTTGTACTGTGTACATTTTAAGTCCTCGTACAGGCTATACTTGCCGCTTGATCTCAGGAATTTCTTCTGAATTGTTCAATCCGCTGCATATTTGTCAGATAATAAGAATGGGGTCCGAGGTACATTTACACAAAATTTCATTGGGATTGAGTGAAGGGCTCGGGAGTTAGAATTTTTTTCTACAGTACATGTGAAGCACGCCAATCAAAACTCAAATGTCAAAAAATTCATTACTCTCTTAAAAGTGAACGAATTGGTCTGGTAATTAGTACAGTAATCTAGAATGGTACTAGGTTGAAAATAAAGGTCCAAGATGAAAGATTCAGTCAAATCAGTCCATAAAAACTTAATGATTTTGTGAATAGGGGGGGGGGGTCAGTGCGTGTAGTGTGTAAATTTTATTTCCGCGTATAGGCTATAAGCGACGTTTGATTCTTCTTAATTGTTCAATCCGCTGCATATTTGACAGACAATAAG
The DNA here is from genome assembly GCF_025612915.1 of Magallana angulata. Taxonomy (NCBI): domain Eukaryota; kingdom Metazoa; phylum Mollusca; class Bivalvia; order Ostreida; family Ostreidae; genus Magallana; species Magallana angulata. The sequence continues at coordinate 115,608 of NW_026441580.1, forward strand.
AATGGGGTCCGAGGTTTATATTCACGAATTTTCATTAGCATTGAGTGAAGGACTCGGGAGTTAGATTTTTTTTGTACAGTACATGTCAAACACGACGATGGAAGCTCAAATGCCAAAAAGTTCATAACTCTGTTAATAATGAACGAATTGGTCTGGTAATTAGTACAGTAATCTAGAATGATACTAAGTTGATATTAAAGGTCCAAGATCAAAGATCAAGTAAAATCGGGTCAGAAAAACTAAATGATTTTATGAATGGGGGGGGGGTCGGTCAGTGACTTCTATATTAAACGGAGAATATTAAATTCTAAATATCACATATTACACAATTTTTAAACAAAATACATATGTTAGAACAATGTATAAGCGTTGTTTTAAAGATGTAACTTTTGATTTTTTTCAACATGTTAACTTTATTTCAGTATGAATACATAGCTATGGATCTCAATACTCAAATACGGGGAAAAGCGATATTATTGTAACTTCTTTTACTAAATCAAAACAGAAAAGAACAGAATCCATCATTTTAAAGATAAAAAAATCAGATCTAAGCACAAAAAGAGGGGGAAAGAAATTCGGCACTCGGGGCTCGAACCCGGGTCGTCTAGGCACATGACCACGACTCTAACGACTGAGCTACCCGGACTCTCGCTTCAGAACTTTGACGCCCAATTTCTCGAGAATGCCTTGATCGATTTTAAAACAAATTACATATTCTGAATCAGTGAAAGGGTCACTATAAGGTGTAAAAATTTCGAACAAATACATTAAAAAATAAAAAAGTCAAAAAATTCAATTTTTGAAATTTCCTTCCGGTGACGACCGGAAGTGACGGCGGACATTCTCTATACCGAGGTGCACCAGAAAAACGGTAGTTCTATCATCTCTGAAAATTTCAGCCTTTTATCTTTACTCGTTTTTGAGAAACCCGACAGACAAAATTGACTTTTTAAAATCGTAAACGGACGATAACTTCTGACCGGAAGTGTTTTTTCAAAAAATAAAAATTATATATCAGCTTTAGCTAAAAACACGTTTATATTGAAAATTTGAATGGAATCGACCGAGACATCTCTGAGAAATCGTCTGCACAAAATCGGTAAGAAAAAAAAAGAATTATAACTAGATTCGATCTCGTTGCGAGCAACGAGTGGGTCTTCCGTCCAATTTTTGAATAGATAAGATTAAACTTATCAATTCAAAGATAAAATCATAGATTTAAGCGAAAAAAAGAGAAAAAAAATTTGCGGCATTCGAGGCTTGAACCCGGGTCGCCTGGGCCATGTCCACGACCATAACGACTGAGCTACTCGGACTCCGCTTCAGAACTTTGACGCTTAATTTCTCGAGAATGCCTTGATCGATTTTAAAACTAATTACATATTCTTAATCAGTGAAAGGGTCACTATAAGGTGTAAAAATTTCAAAGAAAAATATTAAAAAATAAAAAAGTCGAAAAATTTAATTTTTCAAATTTCCTTCCGGTGACGACCGGAAGTGACGGCGGACCTTCTCTTGACCGAGGTACATTAGAAAAACGGAAGATCTATCATCTCTGAAAATTTCAGCCTTTTATCTTCACTCGTTTTTGAGAAACCCGACAGACAAAATTGACTTTTTAAAATCGTAAACGGACGATAACTTCTGACCGGAAGTGTTTTTTCAAAAAATAAAAATTATATATCAGCTTTAGATAAAAACACGTTTATATTGAAAATTTGGGCGTAATCGAGTCACAAATCTCCGAGAAATCGTCTGCACAAAATCGGTAAGAAAAAAAAAGAATAATAAGAATAAGAAAAGTGAAAAAGAAACAATAGAATAATAGAAGGGTCTTCCGCTGAAGACGGAAGACCCTAATAATAAGAATAAGAAAAGTGAAAAAGAAACAATAGAATAATAGAAGGGTCTTCCGCTGAAGACGGAAGACCCTAATAATTAAAGACTGTTTTTGCCTAAATCTTAATGAACGAGTGTTTTCAACTTGTACTACAGTCCAACAACCCCTTTATGTTGAATATTTTAGTAAGAAAATAAAAAAAAAAAAAAAAAAAAAAATGGAGAGAAAGAAATAGAGAAAAAGAAGAAATCTTGGCTCCGGCATGGCCTTTGCAGGTGTCATAACAGTATTTCAGCAAAGGTTCACGTCAAAACATGGCTGACGCGAAATAATTCCCGAATTTCTCTTTGAATTTGGGGCGTTTCCGCCCGGGAGAGGAGCTGAATTTTTGTATGAGATGAGGAACGATGTGTGAGATGTCTGACTACACAGGTTTGGTAACAGTGCGATGTCATTTGAAATATTGATGCGTGTTTTCGTCTGGAGGGGGGTGAAAAGACCCGAGCTTGATTTTCGTCGTAAATAAATCGAAAGTAGAATTTTGAGGTGTGGATCTCGGATTCGGTTAACGACAATTAGGGGAAGTCAAGTCCTAAAACAATGACTGATGCATTTTACACATGTATTTCAGTGTTGAGATTTTTTTTCGTGTCGTTTATTATTGTGTTTGACTGTTTTATTTCAACAGGATTGATAAAATCATTATAAATGTAGAAATAACGAAATCAGTAACACGTAATTTTATTCGGTAAAAATTTGATGACAGTAATTTCCACAGTTCTAACATTCATAAGTAGTTCACACGCTATCGTAGATACAGACTAAACGGAAAACAAGAAATATACATGCAACAGAAATATTACGCGGCTGCTTACATCCCTTGTACTGTGTACATTTTAAGTCCTCGTACAGGCTATACTTGCCGCTTGATCTCAGGAATTTCTTCTGAATTGTTCAATCCGCTGCATATTTGTCAGATAATAAGAATGGGGTCCGAGGTACATTTACACAAAATTTCATTGGGATTGAGTGAAGGGCTCGGGAGTTAGAATTTTTTTCTACAGTACATGTGAAGCACGCCAATCAAAACTCAAATGTCAAAAAATTCATTACACTCTTAAAAGTGAACGAATTGGTCTGGTAATTAGTACAGTAATCTAGAATGGTACTAGGTTGAAAATAAAGGTCCAAGATGAAAGATTCAGTCAAATCAGTCCATAAAAACTTAATGATTTTGTGAATAGGGGGGGGGGGGGGGGGGTCAGTGCGTGTAGTGTGTAAATTTTATTTCCGCGTATAGGCTATAAGCGACGTTTGATTCTTCTTAATTGTTCAATCCGCTGCATATTTGACAGACAATAAGAATGGGGTCCGAAGTTTATATTCACGAATTTTCATTAGAATTGAGTGAAGGACTCGGGAGTTAGATTTTTTTTGTACAGTACATGTCAAACACGACGATTGAAGCTCAAATGCCAAAAAGTTCATAACTCTGTTAATAATGAACGAATTGGTCTGGTAATTAGTACAGTAATCTAGAATGATACTAAGTTGATATTAAAGGTCCAAGATCAAAGATCAAGTAAAATCGGGTCAGAAAAACTAAATGATTTTATGAATGGGGGGGGGGTGGGGTCGGTCAGTGACTTCTATATTAAACGGAGAATATTAAATTCTAAGTATCACATATTACACAATTTTTAAACAAAATACATATGTTAGAACAATGTATAAGCGTTGTTTTAAAGATGTAACTTTTGATTTTTTTCAACATGTTAACTTTATTTCAGTATGAATACATAGCTATGGATCTCAATACTCAAATACGGGGAAAAGCGATATTATTGTAACTTCTTTTACTAAATCAAAACAGAAAAGAACAGAATCCATCATTTTAAAGATAAAAAAATCAGATCTAAGCACAAAAAGAGGGGGAAAGAAATTCGGCACTCGGGGCTCGAACCCGGGTCGTCTAGGCACATGACCACGACTCTAACGACTGAGCTACCCGGACTCTCGCTTCAGAACTTTGACGCCTAATTTCTCGAGAATGCCTTGATCGATTTTAAAACAAATTACATATTCTGAATCAGTGAAAGGGTCACTATAAGGTGTAAAAATTTCGAACAAATACATTAAAAAATAAAAAAGTCAAAAAATTCAATTTTTGAAATTTCCTTCCGGTGACGACCGGAAGTGACGGCGGACATTCTCTATACCGAGGTGCACCAGAAAAACGGTAGTTCTATCATCTCTGAAAATTTCAGCCTTTTATCTTTACTCGTTTTTGAGAAACCCGACAGACAAAATTGACTTTTTAAAATCGTAAACGGACGATAACTTCTGACCGGAAGTGTTTTTTCAAAAAATAAAAATTATATATCAGCTTTAGCTAAAAACACGTTTATATTGAAAATTTGAATGGAATCGACCGAGACATCTCTGAGAAATCGTCTGCACAAAATCGGTAAGAAAAAAAAAGAATTATAATAATAAGAATAAGACTAGATACGATCTCGTTACGAGTAACGAGTAGGTCTTCCGTTTAATTTTTTAAACGATTCGATTAAAATATCAATGAAATTTCAGAATTCTCCCTCAACCACCTCCTTTTAGATAATGTATACGATTGTCAATATCCTTTAAAATGCTTAACAAAGAGTTTTGCTTTTTAACATACAGCACATTAAAGACTTAATATTTTAGTCCCCTAAAATCTCTAATTACGTCATCAATGGGTTTGGAAATGAGTTTTACAAACAGATATTGCTGCTATCAACAACTTTGCTTCTATAATGCATTACAAAATCTTAATCGTTTTTAAGGTATGAGTAATAGAGTTTAGGAGTCTAATGGCCCCTAATTTAAGGGGCAAGCCCCTTTTTCTTGATTTTATACGAAAGGTCTCATGAATACTAACATTTTTTGTTCTTACATCCATCTAAAATTGTTGATCACTTTTGAGATACAAATGATTGAATATTTTAGGGGCCAGCCCTCTACATCCTTAATGGGGACAGAAATTCGTCTTTTGATAAGTGGAATCAATATAAATCATTTTTTCAAATATTTTCTCTTCTATGATGTCTAACAAAATATGTTTACTTCTCTAGTTATTTTTCGTCAAAGTTTAAGTAGTTTGGCCCCTAAAAATCCCTAATTACGTAATTAATGGGCGTGGCAATGATTTTTTCTAATAGATATTGGTACGATCAACAACTTTGCTTCTATAATGCATTACAAAATCTTAATCGTTTTTAAGTTACTTGTAATAGAGTTTACGAAGGCCTTGGCCCCTAAAAAAGGGGGCCAGCCCCTTTTTCTTGATTTTTGTGAAAAGGTCTTAAGAATGCAAATATTTTTTGTTCTTACACCCATGTGAAATTGTTGATCATTTTTGAGATACAAATGATTGAATATTTTAGGGGCCAGCCCTCTAGATCCTTAATGGGGACAGAAAATCGTGTTTTGATAAGTGGAATCAATTTAAATCATTTATTCAAACATTTTCTCTTCTATGATGTCTAACAAAATATGTATACTTCTCTAGTTATTTTTCGTCAAAGTTTAAGTACTTTGGCCCCTAAAAATCCCTAATTACGTAATAAAAGGGCGTGGCAATGATTTTTTCAAATAGATATTGGTACGATCAACAACTTTGCTTCTATAATGCATTACAAAATCTTTATCGTTTTTAAGTTATTCGTAATAGAGTTTATGACTGTCTTGGCCCCTAATTTAAGGGGCCAGCCCCTATTTCTTGATTTTGTTGAAAAGAACTTTTGATTATCTACCACTTTTGTTATATATGTTTTAACAAAATATCTACTCATAAAAAGATACAGATCAAAACGTATGAAAAATTTGATTCGAAATTCGTACCCAATTTTCGAGCCTAGGCGAGCTCATAGAAATGGCGCCACAGGCGCAAAAAAACTACATTGTGCACAACTTCAACCTATGGTCTACCTATCCTGAAAATTTCATATTCCTATCTCTGATAGTCTCTGAGTTTATGTCTGCACAAAATTAGTCGTAAAAACTTACAAAATCGGCCGTAAATCGGAACCGGAAGTGCCGATTTCAAATTTTAAAAAAACTTCTAGAATTATGACCACTGGCAATCATCTGAGAAAAAATGGTCGAAATCGGCCGAATAGTTTTCGAGAAATCGCGTGCACAAAATTCGTGGAAAAAAATAATAATAACTAGATACGATCTCGTTACGAGTAACGAGTAGGTCTTCCGTTCAATTTTTTTAAACGATTCGATTAAAATATCAATGAAATTTCAGAATTCTCCCTCAACCACTTCCTTTTAGATAATGTATACGATTGTCAATATCCTTTAAAATGCTTTACAAAGTGTTTTGCTTTTTCAGATACAGCACATTAAAGATTTAAGGTTTTAGTCCCTGAAAATCCATAAATACGTCATCAGTTGGTCGGGCAATGAGTTTTACAAACTGATATTGTTTCGATCAACAACTTTGTTTCTATAATATTATACAAAATCTTCATCGTTTTTAAGGTATGTGTAAAAGACGTTACCAGTGTCTTGGTCCCTAATTGAAGGGGCCACCCCTTTTTCTTCCGTTTATTCGAAAGGTCTCACGAATACTAACATATTTTGTTCTTACATGCATCTAAAATTGTTGTTCATTTTTGAGATACAAATGATTGGATATTTTAGGGGCCAGCCCTCTAAATCCTTAATGGGGACAGAAATTCGTGTTTTCACATGTGGAATCCATTTAAATCATAAATTCAAACATTTTCTCTTCTATGATATCTAACAAAATATTTCTACTTCTCTAGTTATATTGCGTCAAAGTTTAAGTTCTTTGGCCCCTAAAAATCCCTAATTACGTAATAAATGGGCTTGGCAATATTTTTTTCTAATAGATATTAGTACGATCAACAACTTTGCGTCTATAATGCATTACAAAATCTTTATCGTTTTAAAGTTATTTGTAATAGAGTTTAAGAGTGCCTTGGCCTCTAAAAAAAGGGGCCAGCCCCTTTTTCTTGATTTTATACGAAAGGTCTCATGAATACAAATATTTTTTGTTCTTACACCCATGTAAAATTGTTGATCATTTCTGAGATACAAATGATTGAATATTTTAGGGGCCAGCCCTCTAGATCCTTAATGGGGACAGAAATTCGTGTTTTGATAAGTGGAATCAATTTAAATCATTTATTCAAACATTTTCTCTTCTATGATGTCTAACAAAATATTTCTACTTCTCTAGTTATTTTTCGTCAAAGTTTAAGTACTTTGGCCCCTAATAATCCCTAATTACGTAATAAATGGGCGTGGCAATGATTTTTCCTAATAGATATTGGTACGATCAACAACTTTGCTTCTATAATGCATTACAAAATCTTTATCGTTTTTAAGTTATTTGTAATAGAGTTTATGAGTGCCTTGGCCCCTAAAAAAAGGGGCCAGCCCCTTTTTCTTGATTTTATACGAAAGGTCTCATGAATACTAACATTTTTTGTTCTTACATCTATCTAAAATTGTTGATCACTTTTGAGATACAAATGATTGAATATTTTAGGGGCCAGCCCTCTAGATCCTTAATGGGGACAGAAATGCGTGTTTTGATATGTGGAATCAATTTAAATCATTTATTCAAACATTTTCTCTTCTATGATGTCTAACAAAATATTTCTACTTTTCTAGTTATTTTTCGTCAAAGTTTAAGTACTTTGGCCCCTAAAAATCCCTAATTACGTAATAAATGGGCGTGGCAATATTTTTTTCCTAATAGATATTGGTACGATCAACAACTTTGCTTCTATAATGCATTACAAAATATTTATCGTTTTTATGTTATTTGTAATAGAGTTAATGAGTGTCTTGGCCCCTAATTTAAGGGGCCAGCCCCTATTTCTTGATTTTGTTGAAAAGAACTTTGGATTATCTACCTTTTTTGTTATATATGTTTTAACAAAATATCAACTCATAAAAAGATACTGATTAAAACGTATGAAAAATTTGATTCGAAATTCGTACCCAATTTTCGAGCCTAGGCGAGCTCATAGAAATGGCGCCACTGGCGCCAAAAAACTACATTGTGCACAACTTCAACCTATGGTCTACCTATCCTGAAAATTTCATATTCCTATCTCTGATAGTCTCTGAGTTTATGTCTGCACAAAATGGGTCGTAAAAACTGACAAAATCGGCCGTAAATCGGAACCGGAAGTGCCGATTTCAAAATTTCAAAAAACTTCTAGAATTATGACCACTGGCTATCATCTGAGAAAAAATGGTCGAAATCAGCCGAATAGTTTTCGAGAAATCGCGTGCACAAAATTCGTGGAAAAAAATAATAATAATAATAATAATAACTAGATACGATCTCGTTACGAGTAACGAGTAGGTCTTCCGTTCAATTTTTAAACGATACGATTAAAATATCAATAACATTTCTGAATTCCACCTCAAACACTCCCTTTCAGATAATGTATACGATTGTCAATATCCTTTAAAATGCATAACAAAGTGTTTTGCTTTTTCACATTTTGCATATTAAAGATTTAAGAGTTAAGTCTCCTAAAATCAATAATTACGTCATCAATGGGTGTGGCAATGCGTTTTACAAACTGATATAGTTATGATCAACAACTTTGTTTCTGTAATGCATAATAAAATCTTTATGGTTTTTAAGGTATATGAAAAAGACTTTACAAGTGGCTTGGCCCCTAATTTAAGGGTCCAGCCCCTTTTTCTTGAATTCGGTCGAAAGGTCTCACAAATTCTAACATTTTTTGTTATTACACGTATCTAAAATTGTTGATCATATTTGAGATACAAATAATTGAATATTTAAGGGGCCAGCCCTCTAGATCCTTAATGGGGACAGATATTGGTGTTTTGATTGATAGAATCGATTAGAATTATCAACGCAAGCATTTTCTCTTTTACAAAGCTTAACAAAATATGTCTCCTTCTCTAGATATATTGTCTCAAAGTTTAAGTACTTTGGCCCCTAAAAATCCCTAATTACGTAATGAATGGGCGTGGCAATGATTTTTCCTGATAGATATTGTTACGATCAACAACTTTGCTTCTATAATGCATTACGAAATCTTTATCATTTTTAAGTTATCTGTAATAGAGTTAACGAGTGTCTTGGCCCCTAATTTAAGGGGCCAGCCCCTTTTTCTTGAATTCAATCGAAAGGTCTTACAAATTCTAACATTTTTTGTTCTTACACGTATCCAAAATTGTTGTTCATTTTTTAGATACAAATGATTGGATATTTTAGGGGCCAGCCTTCTAGATCCCTATTGGGGACAGACATTTGTGTTTTAATTAATGGAATCGATTAGAATCATCAATGCAAACATTTTCTCTTCTACAATGCTTAACAAAATATGTCTCCTTTTCTAAATATATTGCGTCAAATTTTAAGTACTTTGGCCCCTAAAAATCCCTAATTACGTAATAAATGGGCGTGCCAATAATTTTACCTGATAGATATTGTAACGATCAACAACTTTGCTTCTATAATGCATTACAACATCTTTATCGTTTTTAAGTTATCTGTAATAGAGTTTACGAGTTTCTTGGCCCCTAATTAAAGGGGCCATCCCCTATTTCTTGATTTCTTTGAAAATGTTTTAAGAATACTTACATTTTTTGTTCTTACACCCATCTAAAGTTGTTGATCATTTTTGAGATACAAATGTTTGAATATTTAAGGGGCCAGCCCTCTAGATCCCTAATGGGGACGGAAATTTGTGTTGTGATAAGTGGAATCGATTTAAATTATAAATTCAAACATTTTCTCTTCTACGATGTCTAACAAAATATTTTTACTTTTCTAGTTATATTGCGTCAAAGTTTAAATACTCTGGCCCATAAAAATCCCTAATTACGTAATAAATGGGCGTGGCAATGATTTTTTCTAATAGATATTGGTACGATCAACAACTTTGCTTCTATAATGCATTACAAAATCTTTATCGTTTTTAAGTTATTTATATTAGAGTTTGTAAGTGTTTTGGCCCCTAAATAAAGGGACCAGCCCCTTTTTCTTAAATTTGTTGGAAAGAAATTTTGATTATCTACCACTTTTGTTATATATGCTTTAACAAAATATTAACTGATAAAAAGATACAGATCAAAATGTATGAAGTTTTTAATGCAAAATTCGTATCCAATTTTCGAGCCTAGGCGAGCTCAAAGGAATGGCGCCACTGGCGCAAAAAAAATACGTTCTGCACATCTTCAAACTATGGTCTACCTATCCTGAAAATTTCATATTTATATCTCTTATAGTCTCTGAGTTTATGTCTGCACAAAATGGGTCGTAAAAACTGACAAAATCGGCCGTAAATCGGAACCGGAAGTGACGATTTCAAAATTTCAAAAAACTTCTAGAATTATGACCACTGGCAATCATCTGTGAAAAAATGGTCGAAATCGGCCGAATAGTTTTCGAGATATCGCGTGCACAAATTTTGTGGAAAAAAATAATAATAATAATAATAAGAAACAGTACGAAAACAATAAGGTCTTCCGTTGGAAACGGAAGACCTTAATAAGAAACAGTACGAAAACAATAAGGTCTTCCGTTGGAAACGGAAGACCTTAAATACATAACTGTGAGATGAACATATTTTCTTCTATACCATTTCACAAAATATCCCTCAGTAAAGGGCTATAGATAAAAGACTTTAGAGCCCTTTGGTTCCCTAATTTAAGGGGCCAGCCCCTTTTTCTTGATTTTAAAGGAAAGGTAATTTAAGTAGAAACTATTTTTACATTACATGTCTTAACAAAATATTTTTCAGAAAAGAGATAATTAAAAAAAACCACGAAAAATTACGACGTTTTTTCCATCTCAATTTTCGGGTCCAGGCGAGCTTCGGCGCCTTTAAAGCTAGATCAAAATGAAAATAAAATTGCAAATCTACAATCTTTCGTCTACTATCCCTGAAAGTTTGAACTCAATATCTTTTATAGTTTAGGAGAACTTAGAGGGACAAGCCACCCCTCTGAAAATTGCTAAAACGTCAGTTTCTCAAAAACGGAAGTGACGTCATCAATAAAATCAAAAACCTATAAGGTTCAGATCAGTATCTATCAGATTTAAAAGTTTCATGAAAATCGGTCGAGCCGTTTCTGAGAAATCGCGTGCACAAAATTTGTAAGAAAAAAAAAGAAAAATAATAATAATTAGAAAAGAGATAATCAAAGAAAACCGGAAAAAATGACGACGTTTTTTCCATCTCAATTTTCGGGTCCAGGCGAGCTTCGGGGCCTTTTAAGTCAGATCAAAATGAAAATAAAATTGCAAATCTACAATCTTTTGTCTACTATCCCTGAAAGTTTGAACTCGATATCTTTTATAGTTTAGGAGAACGTAGAGGGACAAGCGACCCCTTTAAAAATCGCTAAAACGTCAAATTCTCAAAAACGGAAGTGACGTCATCAATATGATAAAAAACCTATAAGGTTTAGATCATTATCTATCAGATCTGAAAGTTTCATGAAAATCGGTCGAGCCGTTTCTGAGAAATCGCGTGCACAAAATTTGTAAGAAAAAAAATTAAAATAATAATAATAATAGGGAAAAAGAAACCGAAGAATAACAATAAGGTCTTCCGTTGGAAACGGAAGACCTTAACTAGATTCGATCTCGTTGCGAGCAACGAGTGGGTCTTCCGTCCGATTTTTGAATAGATTAGATTAAACTTATCAATTCAAAGATAAAATCGTTGATCTAAGCAAAAAAAATGAAAAAAAATTTTGCGGCACTCGAGGCTTGAACCCGGGTCGCCTGGGCCATGTCCACGACTATATCGACTGAAGTACTCGGACTCTCGCTTCAGGACTTTGACGCTTAATTTCTCGAGAACGCCTTGATCGATTTTGAAACAAATTACATATTCTGAATCAGTAAAAGGGTCACTATCATCTTATTGGAAAAAATATATAAAAATAAAAAGTTGAAAATTTTCATTTTTTTATTTTGCTTCCAGTGACGACCGGAAGTGACGGCGAACATTCTCTATACCGAGGTGCACCAGGAAATCGATAGATCTATCATCTCTGAAATTTTCAGCTCTCTATCTTTGCTCGTTTTTGAAAAACCTGAGCGACAAAATTGACTTTTTAAAATCGTAAACGGACGATAACTTCCGACCTGAAGTGAATTTTCAAAATCTGTTTCAGCGGTATAAATTTCAGATAACGAGGCTTCAGTCCTAAAAATTTGAGAGAAATCGATCGGCCCATCTCTGAGAAATCGCCTGCACAAAATTTGTAAGACAAAAAAAGAATAATAATAATAACTAGATTCGATCTCGTTGCGAGCAACGAGTGGGTCTTCCGTCCGATTTTTGAATAGATTGGATTAAACTTATCAATTCAAAGATAAAATCGTTGATCTAAGCAAAAAAAATGAAAAAAATTTTTGCGGCACTCGAGGCTTGAACCCGGGTCGCCTGGGCCATGTCCACGACTATATCGACTGCGCTACTCGGACTCTCGCTTCAGGACTTTGACGCTTAATTTCTCGAGAACGCCTTGATCGATTTTGAAACAAATTACATATTCTGAATCAGTAAAAGGGTCACTATCATCTTATTGGAAAAAATATATAAAAATAAAAAGTTGAAAATTTTCATTTTTTAATTTTGCTTCCGGTGACGACCGGAAGTGACGGCTGACATTCTCTATACCGAGGTGCACCAGGAAATCGATAGATCTATCATCTCTGAAATTTTCAGCTCTCTATCTTTGCTCGTTTTTGAAAAACCTGAGCGACAAAATTGACTTTTTAAAATCGTAAACGGACGATAACTTCCGACCGGAAGTGAATTTTCAAAATCTGTTTCAGCGGTATAAATTTCAGATAACGAGGCTTCAGTCCTGACAATTTGAGAGAAATCGATCGTCCCATCTCTGAGAAATCGCCTGCACAAAATTTGTAAGACAAAAAAAGAATAATAATAATAATAATAATAATAATAAGAAAAGTGAAAAAGAAACCGAAGAATAATAGAAGGGTCTTCCGCTGAAGACGGAAGACCCTAACTAGATTCGATCTCGTTGCGAGCAACGAGTGGGTCTTCCGTCCAATTTTTGAATAGATAAGATTAAACTTATCAATTCAAAGATAAAATCATAGATCTAAGCGAAAAAAAGAGAAAATATTTTTGCGGCACTCGAGGCTTGAACCCGGGTCGCCTGGGCCATGTCCACGACTATAACGACTGAGCTACTCGGACTCCGCTTCAGAACTTTGACGCTTAATTTCTCGAGAACGCCTTGATCGATTTTAAAACAAATTACATATTCTGAATCAGTAAAAGGGTCACTATCATCTAATTTGAAAAAATATATCTAAACAAAAAGTTGAAAATTTTCATTTTTTAAATTTGCTTCTGGTGACGACCGGAAGTGACGGCCAACATTCTCTTGACCGAGGTGCACGAGGATATTGCTAGATCTATCATCTCTGAAAATTTCAATTCTCTATCTTTACTCGTTTTTGAGAAACATCGCCAACAAAATTGACTTTTAAAAATCGTAAAACGACGATAACTTCCGACCGGAAGTGAATTTTTAAAAATTGTTCCTGCGGTATAAAATTCATATGACTAGGCATCAGCCCTGAAAATTTGAAGGAAATCGAACGAGTCATCTCCGAGAAATCGCCTGCACAAAATTTGTAAGACAAAAAAAGAATAATAACTAGATTCGATCTCGTTGCGAGCAACGAGTGGGTCTTCCGTTCGATTTTTGAATAGATTAGATCAAACTTATCAATTCAAAGATAAAATCGTAGATCTAAGCGAAAAATAGTAAAAAAAAAATTTGCGGCACTCGGGGCTTGAACCCGGGTCGGCTGGGCTATGTCCACGACTATATCGACTGAGCTACTCGGACTCTCGCTTCAGGACTTTGACGCTTAATTTCTCGAGAACGCCTTGATCGATTTTAAAACAAATTACATATTCTGAATCAGGAAAAAGGTCACTATCATCTAATTGGAAAAAATATATAAAAACAAAAAGTTGAAAATTTCCATTTTTTAAATTTGCTTCCAGTGACGAGCGGAAGTGACGGTTAACATTCTCTTGACCGAGGTTCACGGGGATATTGCTAGATCTATCATCTCTGAAATTTTCAGTTCTCTATCTTTACTCGTTTTTGAGAAACATCGCCGACAAAATTGGTTTTTAAAAATCGTAAAACGACGATAACGTCCGACCGGAAGTGAATTTTTAAAATTTGTTCCGGCGGTATAAAATTCAAATGACTAGGCATCAGCCCTGAAAATTTGAAGAAAATCGAACCAGTCATCTCCGAGAAATCGCCTGCACAAAATTTGTAAGACAAAAAAAGAATAATAATAATAATAATAATAAGAAAAGTGAAAAAGAAACATTACAATAATAGAAGGGTCTTCCGCTGAAGACGGAAGACCCTAATAATAACTAGATTCGATCTCGTTGCGAGCAACGAGTGGGTCTTCCGTCCAATTTTTGAATAGATAAGATTAGACTTATCAATTCAAAGATAAAATCGTAGATCTAAGCGAAAAAAAGAGAAAAAAATTTTGCGGCACTCGAGGCTTGAACCCGGGTCGCCCGGGCCATGTCCACGACTATATCGACTGAGCTAGTCGGACTCCGCTTCAGAACTTTGACGCTTAATTTCTCGAGAATGCCTTGATCGATTTTAAAACTAATTACATATTCTTAATCAGTAAAAGGGTCACTATAAGGTGTAAAAATTTCAAAAAAAAATATTAAAAAATAAAAAAGTCGAAAAATTCAATTTTTCAAATTTCCTTCCGGTGACGACAGGAAGTGACGGCGGACATTCTCTTGACCCAGGTACATTAGAAAAACGGTAGATCTATCATCTCTGAAATTTTCAGCCTTTTATCTTTACTCGTTTTTGAGAAACTCGACAGACAAAATTGACTTTTTAAAATCGTAAACGGACGATAACTTCTGACCGGAAGTGTTTTTCCAAAAAAAAAAATTATATATCAGCTTTGGATAAAAACACGTTTATATCGAAAATTTGAGCGAAATCGACCCAGCCATCTCCGAGATATCGTCTGCACAAAATCGGTAAGAAAAAAAAAGAATAATAATAATAACTAGATTCGATCTCGTTGCGAGCAACGAGTGGGTCTTCCGTCCGATTTTTGAATAGATTAAATTAAACTTATCAATTCAAAGATAATATCGTAGATCTAAGCGAAAAAAAGAGAAAAAAATTTTGCGGCACTCGGGGCTTGAACCCGGGTCGCCCGGGCCATGTCCACGACTCTATCGACTGAGCTACTCGGACTCTCGCTTCAGGACTTTGACGCTTAATTTCTCGAGAACGCCTTGATCGATTTTGAAACAAATTACATATTTTGAATCAGTAAAAGGGTCACTATCATCTTATTGGAAAAAATATATAAAAATAAAAAGTTGAAAATTTTCATTTTTTAATTTTGCTTCCGGTGACGAGCGGAAGTGACGGCCAACATTTTCGTGACCGAGGTACACGAGGATATTGCTAGATCTATCATCTCTGAAAATTTCAGATCTCTATCTTTGCTCGTTTTTGAGAAACGTGAAAGACAAAATTGACTTTTAAAAATCGTAAAACGACGATAACTTCCGACCGGAAGTGAATTTTCAAAATCTGTTGCAGCGGTATAAATTTCAGATAACGAGGCTAAAGTCCTGAAAATTTGAAAGAAATCGAGTGTGCCATCTCTGAGAAATCGCCTGCACAAAATTTGTAAGACAAAAAAAGAATAATAATAATAATAACTAGATTCGATCTCGTTGCGAGCAACGAGTGGGTCTTCCGTCCAATTTTTGAATAGATAAGATTAAACTTATCAATTCAAAGATAAAATCATAGATCTAAGCGAAAAAAAGAGAAAAAAAATTTGCGGCACTCGAGGCTTGAACCCGGGTCGCCTGGGCCATGTCCACGACTATAACGACTGAGCTACTCGGACTCCGCTTCAGAACTTTGACGCTTAATTTCTCGAGAATGCCTTGATCGATTTTAAAACAAATTACATATTCTGAATCAGTAAAAGGGTCACTATCATCTAATTTGAAAAAATTTATCTAAACAAAAAGTTGAAAATTTTCATTTTTTAAATTTGCTTCCGGTGACGACCGGAAGTGACGGCCAACATTCTCTTGACCGAGGTGCACGAGGATATTGCTAGATCTATCATCTCTGAAAATTTCAGTTCTCTATCTTTACTCGTTTTTGAGAAACATCGCCAACAAAATTGACTTTTAAAAATCGTAAAACGACGATAACTTCCGACCGGAAGTGAATTTTTAAAAATTGTTCCTGCGGTATAAAATTCATATGACTAGGCATCAGCCCTGAAAATATGAAGGTAATCGAACGAGTCATCTCCGAGAAATCGCCTGCACAAAATTTGTAAGACAAAAAAAGAATAATAATAATAATAATAATAAGAAAAGTGAAAAAGAAACATTACAATAATAGAAGGGTCTTCCGCTGAAGACGGAAGACCCTAATAATAAGAAAAGTGAAAAAGAAACATTACAATAATAGAAGGGTCTTCCGCTGAAGACGGAAGACCCTAACTAGATTCGATCTCGTTGCGAGCAACGAGTGGGTCTTCCGTCCGATTTTTGAATAGATTAGATTAAACTTATCAATTGAAAGATAAAATCGTTGATCTAAGAAAAAAAAATGAAAAATTTTTTTGCGGCACTCGAGGCTTGAACCCGGGTCGCCTGGGCCATGTCCACGACTATATCGACTGAGCTACTCGGACTCTCGCTTCAGGACTTTGACGCTTAATTTCTCGAGAACGCCTTGATCGATTTTGAAACAAATTACATATTCTGAATCAGTAAAAGGGTCACTATCATCTTATTGGAAAAAATATATAAAAATAAAAAGTTGAAAATTTTCATTATTTAATTTTGCTTCCGGTGACGACCGGAAGTGACGGCGAACATTCTCTATACCGAGGTGCACCAGGAAATCGATAGATCTATCATCTCTGAAATTCTCAGCTCTCTATCTTTGCTCGTTTTTGAAAAACCTGAGCGACAAAATTGACTTCTTAAAATCGTAAACGGACGATAACTTCCGACCGGAAGTGAATTTTCAAAATCTGTTTCAGCGGTATAAATTTCAGATAACGAGGCTTCCGTCCTGAAAATTTAAGAGAAATCGATCGTCCCATCTCTGAGAAATCGCCTGCACAAAATTTGTAAGACAAAAAAAGAATAATAATAATAACTAGATTCGATCTCGTTGCGAGCAACGAGTGGGTCTTCCGTCCAATTTTTGAATAGATAAGATTAAACTTATCAATTCAAAGATAAAATCATAGATCTAAGCGAAAAAAAGGAAAAATTTTTTGCGGCACTCGAGGCTTGAACCCGGGTCGCCTGGGCCATGTCCACGACTATAACGACTGAACTACTCGGACTCCGCTTCAGAACTTTGACGCTTAATTTCTCGAGAATTCCTTGATCGATTTTAAAACTAATTACATATTCTTAATCAGTAAGAGGGTCACTATAAGGTGGAAAAATTTGAAAGAAAAATATTAAAAAATAAAAAAGTCGAAAAATTCAATTTTTCAAATTTCCTTCCGGTGAGGACCGGAAGTGACGGCGGACCTTCTCTTGACCGAGGTACATTAGAAAAACGCTAGATCTATCATCTCTGAAAATTTCAGCCCTATATCTTTACTCGTTTTTGAGAAACTTGACAGACAAAATTGACTTTAAAAAAATCGTTTATTGACGATAACTTCCGACCGGAAGTGAATTTTGAAAAAATCTCACTAGGGTACAAACTTCATATAACGAGGCATCATCAGTGAAAATTTGAAGCAAATCGAATCAGCCACTTCCGAGAAATCGCCTGCACAAAATGTGTAAGGAAAAAAAGAATAATAATAATAAAATTGAAAAAGAAACAATAGAATAATAGAAGGGTCTTCCGCTGAAGACGGAAGACCCTAATAATAAGAATAAGAAAAGTGAAAAAGAAACCGAAGAATAATAGAAGGGTCTTCCGCTGAAGACGGAAGACCCTAACTAGATTCGATCTCGTTGCGAGCAACGAGTGGGTCTTCCGTCCAATTTTTGAATAGATAAGATTAAATTTATCAATTCAAAGATAAAAACGTAGATCTAAGCGAAAAATCGTAAAAAAAAATTTGCGGCACTCGAGGCTTGAACCCGGGTCGCCTGGGCCATGTCCACGACTCTATCGACTGAGCTACTCGGACTCCGCTTCAGAACTTTGACGCTTAATTTCTCGAGAATGCCTTGATCGATTTTAAAACAAATTACATATTCTGAATCAGTAAAAGGGTCACTATCATCTTATTGGAAAAAATATATAAAAATAAAAAGTTGAAAATTTTCATTTTTAAAATTTGCTTCCAGTGACGACCGGAAGTGACGACCAACATTCTCTTGACCGAGGTACACTAGGATATTGCTAGATCTATCATCTCTGAAAATTTCAGTTCTCTATCTTTACTCGTTTTTGAGAAACATCGCCGACAAAATTGACTTTTACAAATCGTAAAACGACAATTACTTCCGACCGGAAGTGAATTTTTAAAAATTGTTCCTGCGGTATAAAATTCATATGACTAGGCATCAGCCCTGAAAATTTGAAGGAAATGGAACAAGTCATCTCCGAGAAATCGCCTGCACAAAATTTGTAAGACAAAAAAAGAATAATAAGAAAAGTGAAAAAGAAACATTACAATAATAGAAGGGTCTTCCGCTGAAGACGGAAGACCCTAATAATAATAATAATAAGAAAAGTGAAAAAGAAACCGAAGAATAATAGAAGGGTCTTCCGCTGAAGACGGAAGACCCTAATAATAATAACTAGATTCGATCTCGTTGCGAGCAACGAGTGGGTCTTCCGTTCGATTTTTGAATAGATTAGATTAAACTTATCAATTCAAAAATAAAACCGTAGATATAAGCAAAAAATAGTAAAAAAAAATTGCGGCACTCCGGGCTTGAACCCGGGTCGCCTGGGCCATGTCCACGACTCTATCGACTGAGCTACTCGGACTCTCGCTTCAGAACTTTGACGTTTAATTTCTCGAGAATGCCTTGATCGATTTTGAAACAAATTGCATATTCTGAATCAGGAAAAGGGTCACTATCATCTAGTTGGAAAAAATATATAAAAACAAAAAGTTGAAATTTTTCATTTTTTAAATTTTTTTCCGGTGACGACCGGAAGTGACGATCAACATTCTTTTGACCGAGGTACACGAGGATATTGCTAGATCTATCATCTCTGAAAATTTCAGTCCTCTATCTTTACTCGTTTTTGAGAAACATTGCCGACAAAATTGACTTTTAAAAATCGTAAAACGACGATAACTTCCGACCGGAAGTGAATTTTGAAAAATTGTTCCGGCGGTATAAAATTCATATGACTAGGCATCAGAAGATGCAAATTTGAAGGAAATTTGAAGGCTTGAACCCGGGTCGCCTTGGCCATGTCCACGACTCTATTGACTGAGCTACTCGGACTCTCGCTTCAGA